>NC_134356.1:530918555-531220920 GCF_048569485.1 Anomaloglossus baeobatrachus | reverse complement strand
TATTCACCCACTTACAAGAATTCCTAAATGACAATATACATCACAATCCACAAAGAAATAATCTCTCTTTTCTT
Source organism: Anomaloglossus baeobatrachus (assembly GCF_048569485.1). Lineage (NCBI taxonomy): Eukaryota > Metazoa > Chordata > Amphibia > Anura > Aromobatidae > Anomaloglossus > Anomaloglossus baeobatrachus. The sequence goes on along the minus strand of NC_134356.1, from coordinate 531,220,846 downwards.
TTCCTCGTTTTTTTTTTGTTTTTTGTTTTTTGTTTTTTTATACAAGACACTTTCTCCACTCCTTTCTTTTCTCATTTTCTTTTTTTTTTTTTGTTTTTTTACATAATGCCTCTTTTAACCCCTTCAGCCCCCGGGCACTTTCCGTTTTTGCGTTTTTGTTTTTTGCTCCTTTTCTTCCGAGAGCCGTAACTTTTTTATTATTCTGTCAATCTTGCCATATGAGGGCTTGTTTTTTGCGGGACGAGTTGTACTTTTAAATGAAACCATAGGTTTTACCATATATTGTACTGGAAAACAGCAAAAAAATTCCAAGTGTGGAAAAACTGCAAAAAAAGTGTGATCGCACAATAGTTTTTGGGATGTTTTATTCACCGTGTTCACTATATGGTAAAACTGATGTGTGGGTATGATGCCTCAGGTCGGTGCGAGTTTGTAGACACCAAACATGTATAGGTTTACTTGTATCTAAGGGGTTAAAAAAAATTCACAAGTTTGTCCAATAAAAGTGGCGCACATTTTGCGCCATTTTCCGAAACACGTAGCGTTCTTATTTTTAAGGATCTATGGCTCAGTGATGGCTTATTTTTTGCGTCTCAAGCTGACGTTTATAATGGTACCATTTTTGCGCAGATGCTACGTTTTGATCGCCTGTTATTGCATTTTGCGTAAAACTTGCGGCGACCAAAAAACGTAATTTTGGCGTTTGGAATTTTTTTGCCACTACGCCGTTTACCGATCAGATTAATTGATTTTATATTTTGATAGATCGGGCATTTCTGAACGCGGCGATACCAAATATGTGTATATTTATTTATTTTTTAACTCTTTAATTTTCAATGGGGGGAAAGGGGGGTGATTTGAACTTTTAGGTTTTTTGTTTTTTTTTTATTTTTTTAAAACTTTTTTTTTTACTTTTTTTTTTTATTTTACTAGTCCCCCTAGGGGGCTATAGCGATCAGCAATCCGATTGCTGATCGCTATCTGCTGATCACAGCTATACCTCTGTAATCAGCAGATTCAGTCACTTTGGTTTTCCCTCTGCTCTCGGCCGAGGGAAAACGAAAGTGAAACATCGTAGCAGCAGGCGTCATCACATGACCCTGTGCTACGATGGCAACCACCGATAGTCACGTGATAACACACGTGACTTCCGGTGGGGGCGGCGGTAAGTAACAAACATGGCCGCGCGCATTTAAATCTTGCTGCCAGACTTTGGCAGCAAGATTTAAGGGGTTAATGGCCGCGGGTGGAAGCGATTCCACCCGCGGCTAGCAGGCACACATGTCAGCTGTTGAAAACAGCTGATATGTGTGCCGATCCACGCTGCCTGCCCGCGGCAGGGGGCGGGGCTTAACGGGACACGATCCTGGACGGATAGATCCGTCCAAGGTCGTGAAGGGGTTAAAATTGAATAATTATACATGCATATAAACACAACAATAATAACAACAGAAGGGAGGGAGGGTGGGAAGCTGTCATCCAGGAAGTGCAAGAGGAGATAACTGACCCCCACCTCCTATTATATATACCATGAAGCTCCCCCCTGTCCTACCACCACACTCTACCCCCTAACCAATCACCTTCTTTTTCCTCATTCCTATACTAACCATCACCGTTTAACCCTATCAACTCCCTACCCTCCAGACTGTCATGTCGCCCCTACACCCTATGGGTTCCATGGCTTTCTTGACATTCCAGGAGAGATTTTTCAGTCGTTGATTCCTATATTATTCCCAATTTCCCTTACCAATTATCAATAATACACGGACACTGCTTGTGACTTGGTAGAAATTGGCCACAGCAGCCCTTTATTGCCTATTGTTTACACACTAACACAAGGGGGGCGCCGTCCAACAGGCGTCCCCAACATTTAACAATAGGTACCGTGTTTTTCCAAAAATAAGACACTGTTATATTTTTTTTGCCCCCCAAAAAAGCACTAGGGCTTATTTTTGGAGGAGGTCTTATTCTTGGAGAAACACGGTTGGGGGTAAGTTTACCCCCCAAAAAAGCAGACCCCCCACTTCCCAGGGGACTCATACTCACCAGACCAGGACGTCTGCGTGGTTCCCAGGTCCTCCTGTGATCTCCGGTCGGTGCTGCACGCCGTTTTCCCCTGCTGCTAGCTGACACACACAGCAGATCACACACAGCAGATCACACACACACAGCAGATCGCACACACACAGCAGATCGCAGATATACACAGCAGATCACACACAGCAGATCGCAGGCACACACAGCAAATCGAAGGCACACACAGCTGATCACAGATACACACAGCCGATCACAGATACACACATCAGATCGCAGGCACACACACACAGCAGATCACACACACACACAGCAGATCGCAGATATACACAGCAGATCGCAGATATACACAGCAGATCACACACAGCTGATCGCAGGCACACACAGCCGATCACAGATACACACATCCGATCGCAGGCACACACAGCCAATGACAGATACACACATCCGTTCACAGGCACACACAGCTGATCACAGATACACACATCCGATCGCACGCACACACAGCCGATCACAGGTACACACAGCCGAACGCAGACACACACAGCCGATCGCAGAAAAACACAGCCGATCGCAGACACACACACAGCCGATTTCAGACACACAGCACATCACACACACACACATCCCATCACATCCAGCAGTTACGGCGGCAGGGAATAAAGCAAGTCACATGTCCGGCCGCAGGTCCTGTTCGTTGCGCTCCACTGCACTGCCTCAGGATTCTGCTGGTGGGAAGAGATCGGTGTCGCTGGATGAGGTGAGTGTGTATGCGATCCGATGTGTTTGCAATCCGATGTTTGTATGTGTGATTTGATGTTTGCGTCTGATCCGATGTTTGTGTGTGCGATCTGATTATGTGTGCGATCTGACTGTGTGTGCAATCCGATGTTTGTGTGTGAGATCTGGTGTGTGTGAGATCTGATTGTCTAAGTGTGTGTGTGTGTGAGAGCTGATGTGTGCGGGTGTGTGATCACTCCAGGTCCTGCCGCTCAGTGTCAGGTGAGTGTAATTGCCGGGTGCCGCTGTGTATAATGAAGTGTCATGCAGTATCTGTATCTTTTTTAGCTGCATGGACACTTCATTATTGATCCAGGACTAGGGCTTATTTTTGGGGGTGGGCTTATATTTAAGCCTTTCTCCGAAAATGCTGAAAATCCCTGCTAGGGCTTATTTTTGGGGGAGGTCTTATTTTTGGAAAAACACGGTAATACCATAATAATAATACAGTATGTAATACAATACGTAACCCTGGGTAGGCTCGGTCCAGAAACCACCTTCCACCACCAAAACATGATACCTGGCCGCAACACACACCAGGCCGGAGATGAGGTATGAATCACCTATGGATCAATACCTCCACCTTGCAGAACCCATGCCTGCAAGATCCTTGTAACCGGAACCACTAGATCCTACAAGTGACTCTCCAATCAAATAACATTATCCGTTAAACCGCCTCTGGACCAGACCTACCCCCGCCACAGGACAGGCCACATCCTGTCACACCCTGTCACACACCCAACGCTTGCTCCTTCAACTTGCAAGCCAAACCAACCATTAAAACCTTCCATCCATCACTTAAACTCTGAGCATCCCATATATGCACCAGCTAACGTTACCAGCTCACCTTACTACACCACACTCCCAGCATTCTTGGTGACCGCACATGCCACCTCAAAGCTCTTTGAAGCTACCCGTATCCCAATTTATTTATTTATTTATTTATTTTAAATCACCCTTCAATACAGGCCACGACACCATGACCACCCCATAACAAGGCCACCACCTCATACCAAACACCCTTGACACCACGACTCAGCTCCCAAAACAATGTTCAGGAATCCACCTCATTCCTTTCCACACCATCAGTTAAACCAATAAACTGCAATACTGACCGTCCCATCGGTCTCCCCATTACTGACCAAATACCTGCTATACCGTCACCACGCCCCTCCTCCTGTCTCCAGCTGAATTCAACCGCAACTGGGGTGGAGATATTACAAACAGGATCACACTCACACAGCCTACTTGACTGGGTCACTTCGTACCCTAAACCCAGTCCCCCCCCCCCGGGAAATGGTCAAAATGACCCCCCTTGGCAGTAACTGCGATCCATAACTTCCCAATCTCCCTTAAAGTTGTCCTTGCAACCTAACCAAGAGGTGAGGGAAAAAGCTGCACTTGGCCTTCCCCCAGACTCACTGGCACATGCATTAGACATACCACTCCCCCATAGCAATAAATCACTGCCGGTCTCCCCTGACCGACGTATTCCATCATAAAAACCTTCTGAAAACAACAAAGACTCAATCCGTCTTACCCAGAAAAGTTCCAATACCTTCCCACGTACTCAACCACCACACTATCGGACAACCGTCATCTGAATTCAGGCCTCGTTAACTGTCCATGAAGCCCACCTGGCCTAACGGAACCATGACCACTAAGTTAATACTCCCACAAAAACAAAACACAATCACAACCCTAGCCCTCATATTACATCCCACGATTAAAATCGTGCTATACCGTAATACCCACTCCAAGCTAACCACCGTAATGTGCGCCACTTTTTCTCGTGGCACACAACTGCACACTTCAAATCAAATACCCTTCCGCCTTAGACCGGAGCACCCCAACTCACCAATCAAACCCTTACCAAGAGCCACATACCTACCTCCGGGCCACACATTTTCCACTTTTTTTTTTTTTTATTATCGTATGTGAACATAAATTAGGACTCCGCCCATCCAAATATGCCTTTTACCCAACCACACAAAACCCACCATAATACTAGAAGGCCGTAAGCCACACGTATTACACTCCCTGCCCGACAAGGACCCAATTCAGAAGTCCAACCCTAACTTGCATAGCCCCCATAATCACGGGTGTACGAGGAACGCCATTGTTCCATCCGCAGCCCACCAGTGCTGATTACCGAGTTCACCAGCAACCGCCCAAACCTGCCCACCACCTACAGTTACACCAATTCAGGCCCGCCGGACCCTAATTCCCCCCAGCACCTGTGATACCAATGTGATATGACTGAAGTATGAATTTGATTAGATAGGGATCATAATCAAAAGATAGGAGTGATCCCAGATATTATTTGACCTATCAATAATTCAGTATCAAAGAGATGTCCTTTGATGGCCACTAATGATGACCAAGAAATACATGTCACAGGTTTTTGAAGCAGTTTCAAGATAATGAGGACAGTTCCACTTACCGGAAACTTGTGGTTAGCTTAAAGACAGGTTTAAGGAAGCTTGCATATGAAATTTACGGCTCATTGCAATATTTCCTAACACTATGGTCAAACTGTGGTCGGTCAGTTGTCAACTGGCAGGATGTACAAGTAAATGTGCAGGAAGCTGCCGGTGCCCACAACAGTTTGTGGTCAAGTTACATGAACATGACTCAGCTGTCACATGCTGGTGACCATTTAAACATAACCTACAAATTTTCCTATAAAAATACACCGAACTCGTTTAATGTTAGGGAAAACCTTCCAGGACATTGAAGTGTACGCACTGCTCCTGTGATGCAAGATGTCATGTTGATTCCTTATCATTAAATCGAGTTCCCTCCGATGTGAAAGGATTGCTACAACAAACGGTAATGTTGATGCATATTTCTGTTATTGTATAAGATTCTATGACTAAAAAAATAGTTCTTATGCCTATGTACCATTGACTATATATTCATGTGCTATTAAAATAAATAGTATCTTGCTATAAAGAATATTAGTATTCGTGCCTGATTAGGATATCAGTGAGCGCTTCGTAAGTACGGGCTTTCAGCCCCCTTTTTAGTAGAATTTAGCAAGACATAAATTGGCGTAGTCGGCAGGATTACTTCTATAAGAAGTAATTAACGAATTTTTGTAATTTAGAAGTTAAAAACATATATTTGGCAAATTTCCAGATATTTTTTCAATCTTTTTGCATAGTGTCAAAATGTTCAGAAAACGTAAGGATAATGTTAAGGAGGTTGTTGTGGAGATCCCCGGCTGGACTGAGGCTCCCTACAATCTTATAGCACATGAATTGGTCAATTGTGGATTGGCAGAACAATGGCAGAATAAGCTTAAGGGTAGTGAAGCTACTGATGTTGTGAATGTATTCGGTAGTGTCCCTGTGAAAACAGGTGATGTAGTGTCTTTAGCACGGCACAAACAATGGCAGAATAAGCTTAAGGGTTGTGTACCTACTGATGTTGTGACTGTACTCAGTGGTGCCCCTGCGAAAACAGGTGATGTAGTGTCTTGTGGATTGGCAGAACAATGGCAGGACAAGCTTAAGGGTAGTGAAGCTACTGATGTGAATGTATTCGGTAGTGACCCTGTGAAAACAGGTGATGTAGTGTCTTTAGGACGGCGCATCTGGATTTTGGCAAGTGCATATAGTGTAATGCATGAGCGTAATCTAAAGATGCAGAAGAAAAGTTCCCAGATGGAACAAAAGATGATAGAATTAGGTTGCCTGAAAACAGTTCTGGAATGTAATACCAGACTGTTGAAGGATAAATTGGAACATTATCAGAATGTGGCAGAAAAAGCTGCCATAAAAATTGCTCAAAATAAGTACAAGAAAAGAAGAGGAAAGGTAAATAAAACCAAAGTACATAAAAGTATCGTCTCAGCTTCTATAAACTGGGATCCCGATACTTGGGATGGGGATGTGTGGGATTCATCTTCATCATCTGATGAGGAGAATTACCATAAAGGGAAGATTCAGGCTAATCCAGTAAGGAGGCGCCTAGAGAGGACAGAGAATGAGATCATCCGGGAACATGTCCGGGATGGTCAGGGGAATCTGCAATATGACGAAGATGGTAATGCCATCACAAATGAGAGAACGATTCCTCATGTAAAAAATCGAGTAACCATTGAAGATTACTCTCAGGGAGAAGTCGATAGCATTTTAACACAGTTTAGACAAAAACCAGGAGAAGGAGAAATTCCCTGGTTGGTCAGGGTGCACGATCTCGGAGGAGGTGGAGTGCACTTTGACGCTGGAGACGTGGCAAAATTTGTCACCATGTCTCGGGACCCAGTAATTCAGAGATCAATAAAAAATTATTTTGTTGATCGTAATGAGCATGGTACTCAAAACTTAATCATGATCTTAGCCCATGCTTTTCTGGACAAATATCCATCAGAAGCAGACTTTCCTATCAATGATAAACCTTGGTATACCTCAAAAGATGGTATGGAAAGGCTGAAGGAAGAAGCAATGAGGAATGCTCTTCCTCTTTTGTGAAGGATGATGATTATCTCCAGTACCCATTGACAGCCAGCATAAGAAATAGGCTGGTTAAACATGCTCCTCCAGCATACAAAACAGTTATTTTAACCTTAACTGTAGCGCTGACTGGAGAATCAATCGGTGTAGTTCTAGGGAGGATGAGGGAGTTACAGGATATGGGACAGTGGGATAAACCATCCCCTGGAGGCCATCTTGGTAACAGTAAGCCAAACAATCCTGATTGGAAAGAGAAATCAGTAGGGGAGGCCCCATGAGTGTCTCGCAAAGACATGTTCCAGGCTTTGCTTAAAGCCGGAATCAATAAGGAAAGGATTGATGGAAAGGAGACAGGAGAATTATGGAAGTTGTACAAACAGAAAGTTCTATCTGCAAAGAAAGTGACCACTACAAATATGGAAGGGGGTTCAAAAACCCCCAAGGTAAAGAAATTAGAGGGAAAAGGGGAAAAAACCCCAAAGAAAGTGTCTTGGGAAGATTTTCAGTCAGTTTATCCATGGGAAGAACTGGCTGCAGCCGTGGCCACAAAGGTCACGGAAGGAAGGGCTAATACACAGACTGAAGTCTGTGTAAATGAAAGTTCAGAAGGAAGTTATTTACCATAGGTAGCCAGCCAAGCCCCCCTATTGATAAAAAGGGACGAATGTCCCTACGTCAATCTTAGCATACATTGGAAAGGGGGAAATGTTCAAAGAGTCCCAGCTTTGATTGACACGGGGGCGGAGGCTACTTTAATTCATGGAAACCCAGAAAAAATAAAAGGACCTCGAGTAAAAATTGCTGGACTAGGTGGTCAAGTGATCACCGGGGTTCAGACACAGGTAGCTTTGAAGATAGGTAATTTACCTATCAAGGAGTATACGGTACTGGTAGTACCTATACCAGAATATATTTTGGGAATTGATATCCTAAAAGGGATGACTCTTAATCTAACCGAAGGAAAATTCTCCTTTGGGGTTATGTCTTGTTATAAGGAAATGCAGATCTCACATTATATCAATGATATAATGATACAAGGACAAGATGAGCAAAGTGTGAAAGATCAATTGACAAAACTGGTTGCTCATATGAGGAGTAAAGGATGGGAAATCAATGATGCCAAGGTTCAAGGACCGTCTCAGGTGGTAACATTTCTAGGGATTCAGTGGAACAAGGGGCACAGAGAGATCTTGCCCAATGCCAGACAGAAAATTATTAATTTTCCGGTCCCTAAATCCAAACAGGAGACTCAGTCTTATATTGGATTGTTTGATTTTTGGAGACAACATATCCCTCATTTGGGACAAATGTTGGCTCCTTTGTACAAAGTAACGAGGAAAAAATATGAGTTCCACTGGGGAGAGGAACAGCAAAATGTGTTTGAGATGGTCAGGGAAGTGTGGCAAGACATTGAAGGGATTATTCAATCTACCAAGACCACTGTATTTCATGTTGATGCTCATGTCCCTACTAACTCACTTGAACGTTTGTTTAATTCAGAAGCAGATAAAGCAGCAGCCATCAGACAAGTCAGTCCAACAGTTGACAAGGCAAGGTACAGCTGTTTGGGCACACCAGAAAGAGCGCCACCTTATTCAGCAGGTTTAGACCTCAGTACATTGGAAACTGTCGTGGTACCCCCAGGTAAGGTAAAACCAATTTCAACAGGATTGGGTTGCCAGATACCAAAGGATCATTATGGTCAAATAGCCACTCGTTCTACTTTAGCGTTAAAAGGAGCCATAGTGGTGGGAGGGGTAATAGATGCAGATTATCAGGGAGAAATCAAGGTACTGATGCTAAATTTGGGAAATGAACCTTTGATCTTGATGAAACACCAGAAGGTGGCTCAGGTGTTGATAATTCTAATAAACTTGTCTGAAATAAGAGAAGGAACTGCCCCGGCAGAATTAACAATACGGGGTACTAAAGGTTTTGGATCCTCTAATATTAAAAATGTAGGAGCAAAAATATGGATTCAAAACCTTCAAGGACCGCCCTCAGAGACAGAGGTAATAGCGGTCGGAAAAGATCGTACTCTCCTGATAATGAGACCAGGAGTGGAGAAGTGGGAATATGTCCCACAAGAAAAATGTTATTTACGAGAATAATAGTGTATCTTTATTTGCAGAAGGTGTGGTAAATAAGCGGAATCCATGGTATCGGTTACTGGGAAGAGCTCGATAGTGATGAGATGGAGAAATTCCTGTGTTTGATGTTTGCCTCTCTGGTCGTTGGATGGACAAGTCTACATCAGGAGGAACCTGTGGCGAATGAATTTCTGATGCACCATCACATTTTCAACACACAGATTGCTGGATCTGTACACATTCTTCGGTTACAGCCACCAGTATCCCTTATCTGGATGTCCCGGTATCGATGGAGGAAATCTTAAAGTGGAAAAGTTGTTCTGATCAGCTTGCTGATAAAGACACTCGACGTGTTCATCTATAGAATGCGACAGTACCCATTTCCGTAGTGGGATGGATCAATCTTCCATGGTGGCAAGGCAATTTGAATGCAACAGTCACCAATTTGCAATATCTGGCTTTTAAGGGAGGAATTTGGGTACCAAGAAATAAGACTGGACTGACTAACCTGGGATTCATCCCTATGGGGAATATAAAAATAAGTTTTTGGACAGCTATAAATACTGTAGATGCTTTTAAACCCAGCTTAGTGGAAAGGACAATTCATGATATGTTATGGCCTTATGCCAATATGTTCATAAATGGGACTAGTGAAACTTGTAGTAACATATCGGGAAATGTAATGTGTAATGATTCCTTTGAATATCGAGCAAATGCCAAAACACATGATATTCAAGGGAGCTTTTCAGATAATATTGCTTTTAGTTTTCATATACTGTACAAAAGTAGTGAAAGTGATTATATTTGTGATTCAACGTTTATCTAAACAAACCAAGAAAACAAAATTTGTGGCAAACAATATTTCTTGGTCATGGTATGGTATATTCCGAGTGATCTTCTTCTAGTGGAATACTGATGATGGAAAATAATCCCTGGGATCAAGGACCGATTGTGATACCAATGTGATATGACTGAAGTATGAATTTGATTAGATAGGGATCATAATCAAAAGATAGGAGTGATCCCAGATATTATTTGACCTATCAATAATTCAGTATCAAAGAGATGTCCTTTGATGGCCACTAATGATGACCAAGAAATACATGTCACAGGTTTTTGAAGCAGTTTAAAGATAATGAGGACAGTTCCACTTACCGGAAACTTGTGGTTAGCTTAAAGACAGGTTTAAGGAAGCTTGCATATGAAATTTACGGCTCATTGCAATATTTCCTAACACTATGGTCAAACTGTGGTCGGTCAGTTGTCAACTGGCAGGATGTACAAGTAAATGTGCAGGAAGCTGCCGGTGCCCACAACAGTTTGTGGTCAAGTTACATGAACATGACTCAGCTGTCACATGCTGGTGACCATTTAAACATAACCTACAAATTTTCCTATAAAAATACACCGAACTCGTTTAATGTTAGGGAAAACCTTCCAGGACATTGAAGTGTACGCACTGCTCCTGTGACGCAAGATGTCATGTTGATTCCTTATCATTAAATCGAGTTCCCTCCGATGTGAAAGGATTGCTACAACAAACGGTAATGTTGATGCATATTTCTGTTATTGTATAAGATTCTATGACTAAAAAATAGTTCCTATGCCTATGTACCATTGACTATATATTCATGTGCTATTAAAATAAATAGTATCTTGCTATAAAGAATATTAGTATTCGTGCCTGATTAGGATATCAGTGAGCGCTTCGTAAGTACGGGCTTTCAGCCCCCTTTTTAGTAGAATTTAGCAAGACAGCACCAAACGCCATAATGGGATAATAAGCTAACTAACCACGAATTAGCCACTAGGCTATCCACCAACACAATCCATCCAGCTACCCTCGAACTAACAATACCCAAAACCGTACCAAACAAGCCAAAATGTTTCAAACCCACACAAAACCATTACAACAACCAACACCTCACCATCTCCCACATTTCCGCTCTCCTTACTTCACATATCCACCGCAACCCTTACGCTATACCGGAGCCCCGCCATCACACTCATCACACACAAAAATCCCCTGAAAACTCCCCGCACACTCCGTACCGCGGGACCCCCTTGCCCCTTAACCTTGCCCAAGTAATTCATTCAATATGAACTACCATGCAGGAAAAGACTCCGAATAAAACCAGACCAGCGAACCTTCAAATAAATGCTCCGTCTCCCCTGCTTGCGCGTGACGCAAGCATCAGCACCCGTAACCAAGCCTAAATGACCTAAATAAATTGCATCCCCCATCCTGAAACTGTGACCACCGGACCTGACGCCACCTGCACCCTCATGGCTATACCGCCATGACAACACCCCGTCCATAACTCTGCCCCGGCCTCTATGACATGAACCAAACCCCCCCGGGGACCACGGCACCCAGGGACCTAAAAATTAACGACATGCTCCTACCCCCCAGCTGCTATACCTATCGCTAGTCACTGCTACACTACAGCGACCATCCCCACCACTACAAAAGGCTAAATACTTAAATTAATTATTGCACCCGGCTACCCCTGGAGGACGCCCCCAGAGCAGCCGCCACCGTCCTTTTTTGCCGATCATCCGTCGTTGTTCCCAAGACATCTGTGCCCTTCAAGCTGCAACCCCTGATGCCCGCTGGGTTCACCCATGAGCCAGCAGCACCGCATCCACCTGCCCTGTTTGGGCCGATCAGCCTCCACAATGCTGGGTTCGCCCCTGAGCCAGGAGCACCGCATCCTCATGCTCTGTTTTGGCCGATCCGCCTCCACAAAGCTGGGTTCGCCCCTGAGCCAGGAGCACCGCATCCTCATGCCCTGTTTGGGCTGATCAGCCTCCACAATGCTGGGCTCCCCCCCTCCTGGGGTAAACCGCCGCCGCCGGGAGCCACACCGCCGACCCAGTGCCCGCTCCATGAGAGGCAGCATGCCTCCTGTCTCACCTCCTCATCACCGCTTGCTGTACCCAGTCCCATACCTCCCAACTTTTGAAGAAAGGAAAGAGGGACAAAGTAAGCGGCGCGCGTAGTGGCAAAATTTGACCACGCCCCTAGCCACACCCATTCGTCAGTATGGGTCATTCAGCAGATGCCCCAGACTCTTCGTTAATAGTCATAGCAGCCAGAATTTTCTTATATTTCTATGTGTCACTATATGACATGTTGCTTATTTGTGCCTATAAGGCCGTGTTCACATGTATAAATTCTGTTTGCAGAATGCAGCATTTACACTATATGTGAACACGGACTAATTGTCCAAGCAAAGTGGATCAGACATCATGAAATCTCCGCCCCTTTTATGTCTGGAGATGCCGGTGATCTGTGCAGTTTTGATGTTTTATTCTTTATAATCTTCAGGATTCACATCTGCACCAAATATGTATCAAATAAGGGACAATGCATAAAAAATACCGCAGACACGCAATAATCAGAGATTGTTATTGCGCTCATGGCCCGGACACCTGCAGAAAAAATGCAGCATTTACGCTTCGTGTGAACATGGCCTCAGTGATACATTTTTATTACATTTTTTATGGGTTTTAATAAAGAAAAATAATAAATTGCGCCATTTTTTCCCGCCATTTACCGATCCCCATCAATAATCTGATCGCTGCGTTGTTTGGGTCGTTACGATTACAGGGACACCAAATATGTCCATGTTATTTGCTGATTTGTGATGTTTATTATTTTAGAAAAAAGTGCAATAAAATTACATTATTCTATTTTTTTGTTATTTTTAGTAATTTTATTAGAAGAAAAAAAAAATCTCTTTTCCTCTCCCTCTAGAATACAGGAGATAGCTGCTCTGTACAATGGAGGGTTTATTCATATAAAATCATCTGTCTGATGTCATCAATTCCTAGTGGCTCAACAGCTTGAGCAGCTAGGAAAGCCATGAGGCTGCTGGAGACATGTTTGAAAGTTGCTGGTTGAAATCCAAGTTGGTGAAAATAAAAATAAATAAAAATTTTATTTTGTAATTTTGTATTTTTTCCACATTTCTTTATAGTAGTTTTATGGGTACAAATGAATCTGACTCCTTCACCTACAAAGAGATGCAGTATCTATCTATCTATCCATGTATCTGTCGCGGGCGGAGGAGGGGACGCCGCGCTCTCCCACTGCTCGGGTCCGGCTGCCGCTGCGGCTGCTGCGGCCTGCTGCTGCCGCTGCTCGGTGGCTCGAGCGATGGGCCGGATCCCGGGGACTCGAGCGGCGCTCCTCGCCCGTGAGTGAAAGGGGATTGGGATTTGGGATAGTTTATTGTCCGTGACGCCACCCACGGTTGTGGTGATTGTATGGACACCACCTTTGCTCTGTATGGGGATCCCGGGAGCGGTGACAGGGAGCAGCAAAGTTGTTGGTTCTCCCCTCCGTGGGTAGGGGGTGGTTGTCCCGGGGCCCAGTGATGGGGTTGGTATGGTGGACAGGCGGGTATGGGGCCTGTGGAGGTGCAGGGGCGCAGCGGCAGCGCTGTGCCGCACGGCACGGAGGTACTCACTCAGCCAGTAAACATGACACAGTTCTCGGTAAACAAACGGCTGGTTGGACGGGTCCCTCGGACGGTTACGGTGCTGCGGTTCCCTGCAGTTAGCGGTGATGGTCTCTTCCCTGCACCTATGTAAAGTCTCTTGGTAGCGATGGGTCCCCACCGGTTACCCACTCCTCGGCTTCAATCTGGGCCGAAGGAGCCCTACTTTGCCCGCAGGCGCTGGCCCTGGGGAACTGGTGCCTTGGCGGTGGCGGTGTCTCCCCTTCACGGTCGGGCTGTTGCCTTCAATCGGCACTTGGTTGTTAGGAGACAGAGGTCCCCTTCACTGACGGATTTGGCAAATTATGGCGACTCCTAGCCTTGCCGGGATCCAAAAGGCCCCTGCCCTGGTGCTGACTGTTCTTCGTATACTGCTCCGGTACCGCTGGGTCACCACCCGTCCGCGGTCCTTCCAGCAACCTCCAAGCAGTCCCCCTGCAGACTATCACCGCCGTCTGCTGACCTTGCTGTCTCAGTCCGGGGCACACACCCGGACCAACTTCAGGTTTTCTTAACTGTTTCTTTTCTGTCGCCACCCTTACTGTCCTCCTTTACCACTTCACCTCCTTCACTTCCCTAGCTTGACTCCACTCTAGCCCTCAGCTAGACTTCAACTGCCTGGTTCTCCCGCCTCCAGGGCTGTGAACTCCTCGGTGGGCGGAGCCAACCGCCTGGCCCACCCCCTGGTGTGGACATCAGCCCCTGGAGGAAGGCAACAAGGATTTTAGGTTAGCTTGGTGTTCCTGCAGGGAATGTGGGGTGCATGTGATGTTGTGACCTGTGACCCCTGGCTTGCCCAGGGCGTCACATTCCCCCTTAGCAAAACGCAGACCGTCCTCGGACTGCCCGTCCAACACCGGTTTTATTTTCCTTTTGTTTTTCTGAAAAATAGAAAAAACGGTAACATATATACAAGTTATGACATCATCCCACATCGGGAGGTTCAGTGCTTAAACGTTGCAAACATTAAAACGGTTAACGGTTACGGTCTCCGCTCTCTCCCACCCAAGTAACCTGGCGCTGATGCTGCCCCTAAAACCCAGGCAGCACCCCTTGACCCCAGTCCAGCACAAGTTACCCGAGCGGGATCTGTCCTTCCCCTCCAGAGGGTAGCCACCGGTTCCTGTGGTGGCTGGGCCCCAGCCTGCTCTGCTGTGGGCCCTCCCTCCAACCTGCCTCTCCGGAGGTGGTAAATGCGGAAATGGTAACGGTAACACAACTTATTTACAAGCCACTTAACGTTTGTGGTTGCCCTGCAAGTTCACGGGCTTGTCCATAGGAGTTCCTATGCATATTTTTCAAACGGTCCCCACGGAGACAACGGTGCCGGCAACGGCCGGTTTCCAATCACGGTTGAATCAGGTGAACTTCACGGTTTCATTTTACTTATCATTTTTGCAACAACTTTCAAACAAACACACTGGTGGTCCCAACGGGGACGGTGCAACGGTGCTCCGCTGCCGTTATTCAGATTCTTCTTCTGAGGCGGACCCATCCTCCGCCACCAGCATATCAAACATGCACTGACATGCCTGCTGTGACAGGGATACCCGGTACCCATTTCCACCGGTACGCGGGGTATGGAAAACCACGGGGTCTCCTACATAGCGGGAACGCTCACTTGCCTCTTCAAACTCAGCAGCGGACCCGGGGCTGGGGCCGGAGTCATCATCTCTTGTTCCTGCGCCAGGCGGGTTACCGCCAGCTGCCGCAGCCTCCTGGCCTCCAGCATCCAGCACATCAGATCCCTCTGCAGCAGCACGGGGCAGCAGGTCAGGCGAGTTTACACTAAGGCGCCCCAGAAGTAACGGCAAGGATGATGCATAGGTCGAGACTAGGCCGGGCCCCACAGCCGCAGCGGCCGGTCCTGGTAGGACATAGGGACGTGGGTCACCAGTCGGTTCTGCTACATCTGTTCCCCCTCCGTACACCGGGGCAGTTGCAATCAGCATCTCCACCTCGTCGGTCCACTGCTCCATCATCCTGCAGATCTGATCCTGCTGACGCTGGTGGAATTGAATCACCCGGGCTTTCATCCATGCCATGGTCCCGGGCTCTGGGTCTGGCACAATCACTGCCGGGGCTTCTGGCACATTTTCATTACAGGGCCGCGCTTCCAGCGGTTCCCCCGGGAACGATTCGGGGACGTCCCGAGTGTCTGCAGCCAGTTGGTCCGCCGGAGCGGATTGGCAGGGTATCGCTACTGGTTGGGCAGGTAGCGGGCCTAGTGGCGGAGCGGCAGCAGCTAATGCGGGTAGCGGGGCGAGAGGCAGGGTGAGCGGAAGCAGGCCGGGCCCCTCAGCTTCAATGGCCGATCCCTCAAGAATACAGGGGCGTGGGTCTCTTACCCGCTCCTCCAAATCCTCTTCCACCTCGCGTCTCCGCATAGCAGCCACCACGTCCGCCATGTCGGTCTCCCACTCCTCCAGGAGGAGTTGCATGTGGGCCTGCAGACGGTTACTCAGCGGGACGGTCCGGTCCCTCAACCACGTCGCCGTGCCGGGCGCGGGGGCTTCCTCGTTGGGAGTTGGGTTGTACATCTTGGCAATCGTGCCTTCCAGGAACCCAGTATTGCTGCAGAGTCCTGGCGTCCCTGCTTTTATAGCCGCGGCTACATGCGACCAGTCTCCATTTCATCCCCCTTAGCCTCTTTCCGGCCCCTCCTCTATTGGGGCGGGGTTTTGGCCTTTGCGCCTCTACTACTCGAGAAGACGCTCGAGCGGGAACTTTTCGCGCCAAAGATGGCGACTTCTGAAATTTTTCGGCCGGATACCTCCGGCGGTCACAAGGCGCACCTCTACCCAACGGCAGAGCGGTAAGATCCTGTTCGTGACGCCAAGTTGTCGCGGGTGGAGGAGGGGACGCCGCGCTCTCCCACTGCTCGGGTCCGGCTACCGCTGCGGCTGCTGCGGCCTGCTGCTGCCGCTGCTCGGTGGCTCAAGCGATGGGCCGGATCCCGGGAACTCGAGCGGCGCTCCTCACCCGTGAGTGAAAGGGGATTGGGATTTGGGATAGTTTATTGTCCGTGACGCCACCCACGGTTGTGGTGATTGTATGGACACCACCGCTGCTCTGTATGGGGATCCCGGGAGCGGTGACAGGGAGCAGCAAAGTTGTTGGTTCTCCCCTCCGTGGGTAGGGGGTGGTTGTCCCGGGGCCCAGTGATGGGGTTGGTATGGTGGACAGGCGGGTATGGGGCCTGTGGAGGTGTAGGGGCGCAGGGGCAGCGCTGTGCCGCACGGCACGGAGGTACTCACTCAGCCAGTAAACACGACACAGTTCTCGGTAAACAAACGGCTGGTTGGACGGGTCCCTCGGACGGTTACGGTGCTGCGGTTCCCTGCAGTTAGCGGTGACGGTCTCTTCCCTGCACCTATGTAAAGTCTCTTGGTAGCGATGGGTCCCCACCGGTTACCCACTCCTCGGCTTCAATCTGGGCCGAAGGAGCCCTACTTTGCCCGCTGGCGCTGGCCCTGGGGAACTGGTGCCTTGGCGGTGGCGGTGTCTCCCCTTCACGGTCGGGCTGTTGCCTTCAATCGGGACTTGGTTGTTAGGAGACAGAGGTCCCCTTCACTGACGGATTTGGCAAATTATGGCGACTCCTAGCCTTGCCGGGATCCGAAAGGCCCCTGCCCTGGTGCTGACTGTTCTTCGTATACTGCTCCGGTACCGCCGGGTCACCACCCATCCGCGGTCCTTCCAGCAACCTCCAAGCAGTCCCCCTGCAGACTATCACCGCCGTCTGCTGACCTTGCTGTCTCAGTCCGGGGCACACACCCGGACCAACTTCAGGCTTTCTTAACTGTTTCTTTTCTGTCGCCACCCTTACTGTCCTCCTTTACCACTTCACCTCCTTCACTTCCCTAGCTTGACTCCACTCTAGCCCTCAGCTAGACTTCAACTGCCTGGTTCTCCCGCCTCCAGGGCTGTGAACTCCGCGGTGGGCGGAGCCAACCGCCTGGCCCACCCCCTGGTGTGGACATCAGCCCCTGGAGGAAGGCAACAAGGATTTTAGGTTAGCTTGGTGTTCCTGCAGGGAATGTGGGGTGCATGTGATGTTGTGACCTGTGACCCCTGGCTTGCCCAGGGCGTCACATATCTATCTATCTATCTATCTATCCATGTATCCATCCATGTATCTATCTATCTATCTATCCATCCATGTATCTATCTATCTATCCATGTATCTATCTATCTATCAATCCATGTATCTATCTATCTATCTATCCATCTACTGTATCTATCCATGTATCTATCTATCTATGTATCTATCTATTATATATCTATTTATCTATCATGTATGTATCCATTATCTATTATCTGTCATGTATGTGTATGTATATATATATATATATATATATATATATATATCCCTCTATCATCCATCCATCAATCTCTGCAGCTAAATAATCTGCTTCTGCTTTGTCTACCGCACTATAGAGGTTAAGATTACCAAATCTTCCGATGGTTTTCAATATGGGCAGTGGCTCAGAGGTAGAGCTGCTGCCTATGGAGCAATGTGCTTCACGGGAACCCGGTCAGAGCTGATAATAATTTAATTTAATTTATTCACTGCACTGAGGGGAGGAGTCGGGACATCAGCTGTGAGCGCGGGAGTGCGGGACAGACCTGAAAAATCGTGGCAGTCCCGCAGAATCCGGGACGGTTGGGAGGTATGCAGTCCTCCAAACCCCATGCTCCAGGCACAGGTGTCTCTGCAGTCAGCAGCCTCCCCCGCCGACCCCAGGGAAGGGGTGTCAGAATAGCCACCTCCACCGCAAGGAGCGCTCCCGGCCGGGAGCCAACACATCGCTGCCAAATCCAGCCCTAGGCCACAAGCCTGAAGTCGGCCCCCGGGCTGGATGCGCCCCCTTCCCCCTTTTTCAGCCGCTGCGGCCCTGCAAGAGATTCCTCCCGGCAGCGTGAGCGGGAGCAGCAGGCTATTGCTGCCTGCCCTGCCGCGGAGGGTCCCCATGGAGGGGGGCTCTCACGTCTGCCTCCCCGCCCCCACCATTCCCAAAAGACCACCGGCTGGGTCTGAAACATTGCCAGCACTGCAGCTCATAAAGGGGGGGAGAGAGGGGATGGTGCCGAGGAGACACCCAGGCAGCCTGGATGCGGGACTGTGCTGCCTGGGCACCCTGCACTGTCATGCTGACCAGATCTGCGATGTCTGGATCCATCAGGCTGGACATCATGATTGAGGTTCCCCATGCTGTCATCCAGGACGTGCAAGAGGAGGTAATAGACCCCCACCTCCTATTATATACACCATGAAGCTCCCCCCTGTCCTACCACCACACTCTACTCCCTAACCAATCACCTTCTTTTTCCTCATCCTATACTAACCATCACCGTTTAACCCTATCAACTCCCTACCCTCCAGACTGTCATGTCGCCCCTACACCCTATGGGTTCCATGACTTTCTTAACTTTTTTATGTATTTGTCAACATAGCAGCTTGTTTTTTTGCAGGACGAGTGGTACTTTGGAAAGAAATCATTAATTATACCATATAGTGGCTGGAAAATAGGAAGAAAAATTCCAAATGAGGTGAAAGTGCAAAAAAAGTGCAATTTTTACTATTGTTTTTTTGGGCTCTGAGCTGACGTTTTTACAAACACCATCTTGATGATGTTCACAGTTCGGAAAATGAGGAGGTGGTCACGTTGACCCAGCATTACAGCAAAAGAGGGAGCAGAGTGCAAAAGCACAATGGCCAGCTCTTAGGCACTACACCGGCTACTACAACCCACCACGCTGAGGAAATGAGCACACTAAAGCCAGATCTAAGGTGCTCCCTGGCGTGGCATTTCTTCAGGCAAAGTACTGATGGTAAGAGACACGTGATTTGCACTCTGGGCCATCAAAGCCTGAAGCGAGACATAAATGTTCTGCACCTGAACACCACATGCATGATGAGGCATCTGAATTCTAAGCACAAGCTACAGTGGAGTACATACCTGAAAAAACAGGAAAGATCTGAGGCTCCTACTGCTCCCTCTTCTGTTTCAGTCTTGACCTCTTCCTTCCACTGCTGCTAATCAACAGGGCCACATGTCTCCCTGCAAAGAGAGGATGTGACAGCACCACCAGCAGTGTCACTGAGAATCTCAACACACTGCTATGTAAGTATTCAGCTGTCCATCACCCAAACCCTGGGAAGAAAGAACAAATATTCCCATACCCACCCACGAGCCCTCTTCCTGATTGACAACATTTCAAAATTCCTGTCCTTTGAAATGCTGTCATTCCAGCTGGTGGAGATGGCCAGCTTGAAAAAACGTATGGAGATGACTGTCCCACAGTACATTGTTCCAAGCCAGCAAGTTATGTTCCTAAATAAGGCAAAACAAAAATAACAGTGTTGGCTGCTTCCACTGCCTTTTCCACCTACACCGACATGTCCACTTCCTTCTCCACTTGGACCTCCTGGTTCAAGCCTTTTTATTTTCTATGTTATTTTAAAGGGGTTCTGGGTACTCTGTGGGTCAGCTGTGAACACAAGCTCTGTAGGGGCCTTTTTCAAAATTGTTGCTCTGAGGGTGAACTCTGAAAACAGGTTTTGTAAGGGCCTTTTCTAAATTATTGCTCAGTGAGGGAACTTGGCTGTTCGGGTCAACTGTGAAAAATGTCAACAATCCACATTTATTCTTGAAAAATAATCAACATTTATTCAAATATAATCATGCTATCACATTCTGGAACATCAACATTTTGTGTTAATTCTAATATTAGTTTAGATGCACATTTTCTTATCTAATCTGCTATGCTCATTGTTCAGAAGCAGTCCTATAGTGGTGGGTACATACCATATGTTCAAAGATTTAAATTAACAGCTTAAATGTATTATCCTCTATGTACTTGCTAAGTTTACCCACAAAAAAAAATAGATACCCTCTAAAAGAATCGCACTTACCAGACTCCAAACAATTAGAGATGGCAAGTGAATTGGCTCTCACATACAAGTCTGCGTCGCTGTCAGGTCTCCGGAGCTGTGTTCTACAGTGGTTAGCTGACCTAGTGACTGGAAACAGTATCACTTGTGCGGAGTGATACTGGTGCTCAATCTCTTTGTGAGAGGTGCAGTGCAATGCAGCTGGAACAGCGAGGGACCTGACAGCAACACAGATCTTTGTGTGAGAGTCTGTCTACCATCTGCACTTGACAACTTTAATTGTTTGGTTTGGTGAATGCGATTTTCCCAGGGAGGGTCTGCTTTCTTTTGGGTATGTCTGCTTTCTTTTGAGGATGTCTGCTTTCTTTGGTGAAGAGTCCTGATGTATTCTTTAACTTTTTTAGTTGCTTGGACACTTTCTTATGGAACTGCAACTAAAGCCCGCTACACACGGTTCAATATATCTCACAATCCGTCGTTGGGGTCAAGTTGTAAGTGACGCACATCCGGCATCGTTTGTGAGGTATCTGTGTGTGACAGCTACATGCGATCAGGATTGAACGCAAAACCGTTGATCGCAAACACATCGTATCATTCTCTAGAATTGAGCGTTTTGTTGCACGAACCTAGTCAATTGTAACGTGTGACATCCCTCATACGATTTTGTTGTCTGATGCTATGTGCGCAGGTGTGCGCTCTGCACCGCAGCTTAAAAAAGGTCTGCTTCAGAGCGCAGCTGAAAAGCTGCGTTCTGAAGCGCCTCACAATATCTGTCATGCACTAATCTCTGTCAGTCCGTCACTATCTCTGTCCCTCACTCTCAGTCCATGTCAGTCTATCCCCCTCTCTCATATACTCACCGATCCCCGATCCCTGGCGCTGCACGGCATTCACACTGCTCCGGCGTCTTTTACTGTTTTGAAAAAGCCGGCCGCCCATTAAACAATTTCGTATTCCCTGCTTTCCCCGCCCACCAGCGCCTATGATTGGTTACAGTGAGACACGCCCCCACTCTGAGTGACAGGTGTCACACTGCACCCAATCACAGCAGCCGGTGGGCGTGTCTATACTGTGTAGTGAAATAAATAATTAAATAATTAAAAAAACAGCGTGCGGTTCCCCCCATTTTTAAAACCAGCCAGATAAAGCCATACGGCTGAAGGCTGGTATTCTCAGGATGGGGAGCTCCACGTTATGGGGAGCCCCCCACCCTAACAATATCAGCCAACAGCCGCCCAGAATTGCCGCATACATTATATGCGACAGTTCTGGGACTGTACCCGGGTCTTCCCGATTTGCCCTGGTGCGTTGGCAAATCCGGGTAATAAGGAGTTATTGGCAGCCCATAGCTGCCAATAAGTCCTAGATTAATCATGTTAGGCGTCTATGAGACACCCTCCATGATTAATCTGTAAGTGACAGTAAATAAACACACACCCGAAAAAATCCTTTATTAGAAATAAAAACACACACATATACCCTGGTTCACCACTTTAATCAGCCCCAAAAAGCCCTCCTTGTCCGGCGTACTCCAGGATGATCCAGCGTCGCATCCAGCGCTGCTGCATGGAGGTGACCGGAGCCGCAGCAGACACAGCCGCTCCGGTCACCTCCACACAGCAAATGAACACAGCCGCGCGATCAGCTGCTGTCACTGAGGTTACCCGCGGCCACCGCTGCATCCACCGGTGGCCGCGGGTAACCTCAGTGACAGATCAGCTGATCGCGCGGCTGTCTTCATTAGCTGTGTAGAGGTGACCGGAGCGGCTGTGTGTGCTGCAGCTCCGGTCACCTCCATGCAGCAGCGGTGGAAGCGACGCTGGATCATCCTGGATTACGCCGGACAAGGAGGGCTTTTTGGGGCTGATTAAAGTGGTGAACCAGGGTATATGTGTGTGTTTTTATTTCTAATAAAGGATTTTTTCTGGTGTGTGTTTATTTACTGTAACTTACAGATTAATCATGGAGGGTGTCTCATAGACGCCTGACATGATTAATCTAGGACTTATTGGCAGCTATGGGCTGCCAATAACTCCTTATTACCCCGATTTGCCAACGCACCAGGGCAAATCGGGAAGAGCCGGGTACAGTCCCAGAACTGTCGCATATAATGTATGCGGCAATTCTGGGCGGCTGTTGGCTGATATTGTTAGGGTGGGGGGCTCCCCATAACGTGGAGCTCCCCATCCTGAGAATACCAGCCTTCAGCCGTATGGCTTTATCTGGCTGGTTTTAAAAATGGGGGGAACCGCACGCCGTTTTTTTTAATTATTTAATTATTTATTTCACTACACAGTATAGACACGCCCACCGGCTGCTGTGATTGGGTGCAGTGTGACACCTGTCACTCAGAGTGGGGGCGTGTCTCACTGTAACCAATCATAGGCGCTGGTGGGCGGGGAAAGCAGGGAATACGAAATTGTTTAATGGGCGGCCGGCTTTTTCAAAACAGTAAAAGCCGCCGGAGCAGTGAGAAAGCCGTGCAGTGCCGGGGATCGGGGATCGGTGAGTATATGAGAGAGGGCTGCTCAATTCAGTTACTCAGGAGTTTAGCGGTCACCGTGAGTCTTCACTGGTGACCGCTAATCAGGACGCGACACAGACAGAGCCGCAGCATGACAATGAAGTCGGGTGAAGTTCACCCGAGTTCATTCTGACAGTGCGGCTCTGTCTGTGTCTGCTGTCATCTGCCATTCAGCTCTGCTACATGGCTGTCTGTGTCTGCTGTTAGCGGCCATGTAGCAGAGCTGAATGGCAGATGACATAGTAAAAACGCATCCCTACACATTACACACGCTTGGCAAGTCAATAAATAAAAAAAAAAAAAAGGTGCCCAATGCATACGTCACAGAGCACATGATCTAAAGGATCGCACATAACATTGATCAATTTAACATAGATTACTAACGCACGTGTGACAGCAAATGAACGACCAACGTGAAATCTCATAGATCCCGTATGCAACCTGGGCGTGTCACATCGCAAATGCGATTGTACAACTAATTGCAACGTGTAAAGTGGGCTTAAGGCTTATTTTTGGAGTAGGGCTTATATTTTAAGCATACTCAAAAAAAAAAAAATCCTGCAAGAGTTTATTTTGGGGGAAACAGTGTGTAGAACGAGCAGGCTGTTGTATCCACTTCCTTACACCTCCATATCAAGTATTGTAATTTTGTCACTGAAACGTTTCTTTTACTTGATCTGTTCAGTTTCATGATGTGTGAGTAATCATTGTTTTTGCTTTTTATTCTAGCGATTGTAGTTAACCAGGTAAGGCTGCCTGTAACTCACTGAAGGAGGTGCAAGTGCATTTTTGGGGTGTATCATAACGAATAGATCCAGTCTGCTGTGTTTGGTCACACTCAGCCATCACTACTGCTTGATGCCCATTTTTCATACAGAAGCATTCAGACAGCTGTCAACGATACACTGAACCTGCCATCCCAATCAGCTGTCAAAACGTTCAATTCACTCAAAATTCAGGGGAATTTAACTTACATTTGAATTTCAAATTCATGCATTTTGTATTTTTTAAAATAACGTCCTAATTTATAATCAGCCTATATAAGTAGGTCAGGCAGTCACCAGACTTCTCATAGAAAGGCTGGTGCAATTTAATATTACTGTGGAAACTTTCTACTTATTATATCTACACTTCAGTATGTCACCTGAGCTGTTGTCAGCCACTTTCACTGTTTTATGTCTTACTCATTAAAATTGATCCCTATATATAACTAAACATGGCCAAAATAAGGGCAATTATACTGTGCTCTTATCCATGAATGCTGATTATAGAGGTGCTCACTAAAGATGTCACAGTCTTTTTAAGCCCGCTTTACACGCTTCAATATATCTCACAATCCGTCGTTGGGGTCAAGTTGTAAGTGACGCACATCCGACATGTGAGGTATCTGCGTGTGACAGCTACGTGCGATCAGGATTGAACAGAAAACCGTTGATCGCAAACACATCGTATCCTTGTCTAGAATTGAACGTTTTGTTGCACGAATCTAGTCAATTGTAACGTGTGACATCCCTCATACGATTTTGATGTCTGAGGCTATGTGCGCAGGTGTGCGCTCTGCACCGCAGCTTAAAAAAGGTCCGCTTCAGAGCGCAGCTGAAAAGCTGCGTTCTGAAGCGCCTCACAATGTCTGACATTCACTAATCTCTGTCAGTCGGTCACTATCTCTGTCCCTCTCTCTCTGTCCATGTCAGTCTATCCCTCTCCCCCCCTTTCTCATACTCACCGATCCCCGATCTCCGGCACTGCGCTGCACGGCATTCACACTGCTCCGGCGGTTTTTACTATTTTCAAAAAGCCGGCCGCTCATTAAACAATCTCGTATTCCCTGCTTTCCCCGCCCAAAGCCGTTTTTTTTAATTATTTAATTATTATTTCAGTGCACAGTATACACACGCCCACCGGCTGCTGTGATTGGGTGCAGTGAGACACCTGTCACTCAGCGTGGGGGCGTGTCTCACTGCAACCAATCATAGGCGCCGAAAAGCAGGAAAGCAGGGAATACGAGATTGTTTAATGAGCGGCCGGCTTTTCAAAAGAGGAAAAGCCGCCGGAGTTTAGTGAACAGCTGTGCAGCGCCGCGGCAGTGATCGGGGAACGGTAAGTATGAGAGAGGGGGGAGACTGACCGACAGATTGTGAGAGGGGGACAGACAAGACAGAGCGGTCTCTCTCTGTCTTGTCTGTCCCCCTCTCACAATCTGTCGGTCAGAGAGACAGACAGAGAGACCGACCAACGGACTGAGGGAGATAGAATGAAAAAAAAAAATACTGACATCGCTAGTAAAAAGCACAAAACGTGCGTTTTGGACATCGGAGTGCCACACAATGTTTTCACGTAAAATCTTTCATGTAATCTCAAAAAGTAACATACACCAGCTCTATCTCACTATTGGGTATGTGCCCTTAACATTTCCGCCATGAAAATTCATTTTGGTGTCATTTTGGAAGGTTTTCTGGTGAGTCCGTAAAAATGGCGTAAAACCCGGACAAAATTGTTCACAGCTGTGACTTTTGAGTGATAAATGCTTCAAGGGGTCTTCCCCATGCTGTTGCCATGTCATTTGAGCACTCTTCTAAGACTTTTGTGACATTTTTAGGGTTTCTACATGCTGCCGGGGGTCATTTCATAAAAATACTCGGGTCTCCCATAGGATAACATTGGGCTCGGTGCTCGGGCCGAGTACACGAGTATCTTGGGATGCTCGGCCCGAGCCTTGAGCACCCGAGCTTTCTGGTACTCGCTCATCACAGGTGACCGCTAATCAGGACGCGACACAGACAGAGCCGCAGCATGACAATGAAGTCGGGTGAAGTCAACCCGAGTTCATTCTGATCGTGCGGCTCTGTCTGTGTCTGCTGTCATCTGCCATTCAGCTCTGCCTTCATGCCTGTCTGTGTCTGCTGTCAGCGGCCATGTAGCAGAGCTGAATGGCAGATGACATAGTAAAAACGCATCCCTACACATTACACACGCTTGGCAAGTCAATAAATAAAAAAAAAAAAAAAGGGTGCCCAATGCATACGTCACAGAACACATGATCTAAAGGATCGCACACAAAATTGATCAATTTAACATAGACTACTAACGCTCGTGTGACAGCAAATGAACGACCTATGTGCGATCTCATAAGATCCCGTATGCAACCTGGGCGTGTCACATCGCAAATGCGATTGTACAACTAATTGCAACGTGTAAAGCAGGCTTTAGGCAAGGACCAGGACACAATCTGTGTATAATACATGTTACATTTACCGTATATACCAGAATATATATATATATATATATATATATATATATATATATATATATATATATATACAGTATAGATGTAAAGGGTAAACATTAGGATTGGCAGTTTTCAGGGTTCACCAGGTATAGTATTCTGGGGACTCCACTGTCATACTGTCATCAAAAGGGCTGATTCACACCAGCAATGATTCTTTCTTCTAAGAGAATTGGATCGATTATGGTAACAACTCTCGGCTCAAACTCTGATCAGAGCGTGAGTTGAGTATCAGTTTACTGTGTGTGGAGTAGATGGAGAACTTTAATTTTGCCTTCTTCTCCATTGTTCTTGTTGGTGTATATTGGATAATATCCAAGTGCAGTCTGATATATTACACTCACCCATAGACTTGAATGGATGCATGCTGTCCGATATATACACTGCCAATCACAGCATGCAATGATTTTTTTTCTCGTGCTGAATCGGTCGGTGCTGCCGCAGAGTATAACATGTTATATTCTCGTGTGACTGCAGCCAAAGACTTACATACACCTTCTGTTAAAGGCTTTGTCATATCAGGAAAATGTATAGCATATTGACAGGACAAAACATAATCATGCATGTATCCTCAAAACGGGTCTCGGTTTGTGTTTTTATAGAGAGAGAGAGAGAGATGGCCTCATACAGTTAGGTCCAGAAATATTTGGACAGTGACACAAGTTTTGTTATTTTAGCTGTTTACAAAAACATGTTCAGAAATACAATTATATATATAATATGGGCTGAAAGTGCACACTCCCAGCTGCAATATGAGAGTTTTCACATCCAAATCGGAGAAAGGGTTTAGGAATCATAGCTCTGTAATGCATAGCCTCCTCTTTTTCAAGGGACCAAAAGTAATTGGACAAGGGACTCTAAGGGCTGCAATTAACTCTGAAGGCGTTTCCCTCGTTAACCTGTAATCAATGAAATAGTTAAAAGGTCTGGGGTTGATTACAGGTGTGTGGTTTTGCATTTGGAAGCTGTTGCTGTGACCAGACAACATGCGGTCTAAGGAACTCTCAATTGAGGTGAAGCAGAACATCCTGAGGCTGAAAAAAAAGAAAAAATCCATCAGAGAGATAGCAGACATGCTTGGAGTAGCAAAATCAACAGTCGGGTACATTCTGAGAAAAAAGGAATTGACTGGTGAGCTTGGGAACTCAAAAAGGCCTGGGCGTCCACGGATGACAACAGTGGTGGATGATCGCCGCATAATTTCTTTGGTGAAGAAGAACCCGTTCACAACATCAACTGAAGTCCAGAACACTCTCAGTGAAGTAGGTGTATCTGTCTCTAAGTCAACAGTAAAGAGAAGACTCCATGAAAGTAAATACAAAGGGTTCACATCTAGATGCAAACCATTCATCAATTCCAAAAATAGACAGGCCAGAGTTAAATTTGCTGAAAAACACCTCATGAAGCCAGCTCAGTTCTGGAAAAGTATTCTATGGACAGATGAGACAAAGATCAACCTGTACCAGAATGATGGGAAGAAAAAAGTTTGGAGAAGAAAGGGAACGGCACATGATCCAAGGCACACCACATCCTCTGTAAAACATGGTGGAGGCAACGTGATGGCATGGGCATGCATGGCTTTCAATGGCACTGGGTCACTTGTGTTTATTGATGACATAACAGCAGACAAGAGTAGCTGGATGAATTCTGAAGTGTACCGGGATATACTTTCAGCCCAGATTCAGCCAAATGCCGCAAAGTTGATCGGACGGCGCTTCATAGTACAGATGGACAATGACCCCAAGCATACAGCCAAAGCTACCCAGGAGTTCATGAGTGCAAAAAAGTGGAACATTCTGCAATGACCAAGTCAATCACCAGATCTTAACCCAATTGAGCATGCATTTCACTTGCTCAAATCCAGACTTAAGACGGAAAGACCCACAAACAAGCAAGACCTGAAGGCTGCGGCTGTAAAGGCCTGACAAAGCATTAAGAAGGAGGAAACCCAGCGTTTGGTGATGTCCATGGGTTCCAGACTTAAGGCAGTGATTGCCTCCAAAGGATTCGCTACAAAATATTGAAAATAAAAATATTTTGTTTGGGTTTGGTTTATTTGTCCAATTACTTTTGACCTCCTAAAATGTGGAGTGTTTGCAAAGAAATGTGTACAATTCCTACAATTTCTATCAGATATTTTTGTTCAAACCTTCAAATTAAATGTTACAATCTGCACTTGAATTCTGTTGTAGAGGTTTCATTTCAAATCCAATGTAGTGGCATGCAGAGCCCAACTCGCGAACATTGTGTCACTGTCCAAATATTTCTGGACCTAACTGTAGATATAAATGTATACATTTCATAAGTGGAATGCAAACTTTTAATACGAAAATAGAATAAAGAATTTATATTTTTATTTTCTAAAGTTCTACTTTGTACAACTGTGAGAGTGCTGATATTGCTGATACTCCGGCTGCAGTGTCTCCTCCTGTCCACCAGAGGTATGTCTGCTCAGTCCTAGAGGAGGATTTTGCCAGGAGAAAAATACAGAAAGTGAGAAGCAGTGGGAGAGAGAGATTGAGAGAGACACTGAAGTGTAGTGGCTGCCTGTCACTGCATTGGTCTCAATTCCCTGGACTAGACAGCCAGCTAATTGCTGTGTGAAGAAAGGCCACGTAGCTAAGTGCCTATGTTCATAGACTGTTGCCAGGAAGAAGTAAAACTGTGATTGAAGCTGATCTGCATCTGAGGCCTTCCTGTGAGACTGTGACTTGAGCCTGAGAACTGTCCCCGTGATTGTCGGTGCCAGAGAGAACTGCTGTGCAGCGAAGCCCTGAAGTGATCTGTCCCAGTGATTGCAGTGCCATAGAGAACTGCTGCAGAGCCAGACATGGAGGGTATACCTCTTTACCCGGAGACCTTCCTGGATTAATATGGTGTAACAGTGAGTCCTGAGCTCAGGCCTGGCCTATATCTTTTTGTTTTTGTGACAAGTATGCACACTGACTCAGTAGTGGTTTGGTGCCAGACCACGTCTATTATATACCGCTGCAGTACTGAATCTTACTATTTGTGTATCTCCTCTAGCAGGTGTATAACCCAGGGGTATTTTATTGTGTTGCTTACATGTGTGGGGAAAGGTTGGGGAATTATAGTTTCTGTTAAGATAGTTAATTGGTGTGCTGGTCCAGGGACAGCTCCTTTATACACCGAGTGATTTACACCTTCTAGTTCTTCTGGAAGTTCCTGGCTAGGTAAATTGCTCCTGTTGTTTCCTGACCCACTGGAATCAGTCTCTGGCCCAGCACGCTGATCCTGGTTTGGTAACCGGGTGTTTGTACATTAATTGGTGTCTATATTCACTTCACATATTGAGTTTCACCTCCTGTTTCCCTTACTGCTGCTATGTGACCGGAGCATGTGACCGGAGCTTGACGCGATGCTATTGAACTGTATTGCACTGTACTGGAGTTGTGACGGATCCGGCAGTGCGGCGAAATACCGCTGATATGAGAGCACCATAAACTTAGTCTGTTTTTGTTCCTTGTTTCATGACCCGCTGTATACTGGAAGTAACCTCTCAGTTTCACACAACCATGTGGTTTTTACATTGGAAATCAATTTTTTTGGAGTCTGAGTGCTAAGTATAAAAGTCCAAACATACAGTATATTCATGGTATATATTCCTTTCAATACCTGAAAGTCATAATAAAATACAGAGTTATTTTTTTATGTATTTTTGTGTTTTTTGCATATTTCTATTACAATTTTATGTGCTTGTTAAAAGCATTGAAAAATGCATTTAAAAAATCTATACTTTTTATCAGAAATTGGCACCGTATTCCAACGCGTTTTTGGTTGTTCATTTTTTTTACAACAAAAAAAAAGAGTTTCACTTATGAAAACCACTCAGCCAAAGAACGCATAATGCAACTGCAGTAATAGGCCATACAGCACATGTGGTCAATAAAACGAATTTTCCATTCAAGTAACAAGCACACACAAAAACACAAAAACTTAATAAAACTAAGAATAAACCACAGCATTATATAGTAACCAGTATGTTATGGTTGACAGCTTTACGGCATGTCGACAGGTTATGTCATAAATGTCAGATAGATGCAGTTCCACTACTGTGGACATCTATTCTGAGACAGGGAACCACGTGCTGCCAGAACTGGAGAAGTGGCCGTGCATGCATAGCTCTCACTCTTTTTCCAAAAAATTTCATGTGTGCCTTACAATGCACGTTCTGCAAATATATTTTAATTAACCCATGTTGATAGGTTAAAGATTGCCCTCCATTAAAAAATAACACATTTTTGTATTTTTTTTTGTATATTTTAGATTTTTCTGTGTTTTTTTTTACCTTTTTTTGCCTTCTGCTTTTCATCTGTGTCCATATGCCAGGAATGAAAGCTTATCTTTCAATATATGCCAATGGACATCCCCTCCACATCCGTAATTGTTGTCAAGGCAATGACCTTAACAAGCCAGCCATATTTAATTACGGTAACTTCCACACCTGAAATATGCTACTGAAAGGGAAAATTATTAGGGAAACCCTTCAGTCACGAGTCTGTACTAGCACATCCCCTCTGTCCATTAACATATTGGAGCTTCTGTCAAATGGTAAATGAGGTGTCTCGTAGTACAAGTCTCCTTTGTTTTACTTGCTGCTTGCTTTGCTCTTCCAGTTTGCTTAGTAAAGTAGTGACAGTGAGCCATGTATATCATTTTTTCCAGTATTGTTACCATCTCAGCTTGTTTTGGTATACGTTCTACAAGGAAATCAATAAAATATGTAACATTGGCACTCCCTGCACTAATTGGTAGGGACGCTGACCTACTCACCGCAACTCTCCCGCCCCTGTATTGCCAGCTTCTCTGTCCACCATGGCTCCCAGCATACAGAAGCTGCACTCACCTCGTGGGTTTCCTGGCTGTGTGCTTAGGTCGAGTGTGCACTCTCTTATAAGGGCAGCGTGCATACACTTAATGTGTTCCCAGCTTAATGTTGGGAAGTACCAGGTATGTCCCTGATTGTGTTTCCAGCCTATCGCTGGGGAGTACTAAGTGACACCTGATGTGTTCTCAGCCTATTGCGGGGAGTACCAGTTATTTAAGGCATCTTACCCTATTGGCATGAGCCTGTGCACCATTGTTCTTCAATAGCCTCTGTAACTTGTGGCTGCTGCCTCAATGTCTGATCCCTGGATCCTGTTACAGATTCGGTGCTCGCCCATTCCATTTCTGATTCCATATCTGTACCCGTTCCAAGTGCCTGAACCTACCTGCTCCAGTGTCCCAGTTCTTTCATACTCTCCGTTCCTGGTTCCAGACCAATGCCTGAGTTCTGATTGCCACTCCTGATTCCAGGCCAATGACTGAGTTTCAATTCAGTTCCTTATTCCGGTCCTTGTTCCTGGTTCCAGCTCGATTTCTGTGCTTTGATTCAATTTCTGGTTCCAGCCTGATGCTTGAGTTCTGAATGCATTTCTGATCAGGCTCCCGATTCCAGCCCGATGCTTGAGTTCCGATTTTGTTTCTGATCCCGTGTGTTGTGTCCATCAATCCTGCATTCCTGTGCCTGACCTGTCTATGTTCATGTGTGACGCCCCTGGACTATCAGGTCGTCACAGGGTATTGCACAATCTACCCTCCCGTGCAGTATCCACCTCCCTCTTGGTTATGGGTCCCTAACCAAATGGTGTTGCCTACATCAGCTAATCAAATCCTAGATACACCCTGCACCACACCCACCAGACACACCAGTGGACGGCTTGAGTGAAATAGAGTCGCCCACTTGGGGGGTCAGGGAGGGGAGGTGAGGAGAGTAGTCAGTAGAGCAGTAGTAGATGGAGTGGAGCATTGGAGAGTAGCCCTTGAGCTGTGAGGAGCTCTGAGGAGGTCGGGAGCGGGGACTCCCATAAGGAAACCGTCTAGGTGGCAGACGGTGGTCTGGGCCTAGAGGAGTTGGACCTCCAGTCGCAGGGGATTGTGGCAAGGCGCTCGTATCTGTCGAGCAGGACAGCCGGCGGCCTTGCACCATCATCATTGGACCAAGGCACGAAGGGGTACGTGGACCCTAGGTCGGGGAGTAGCTGCATGCAACCCAATAATTTACCCGTGGAGAACGGAGCCTTCAAGATTTGTTCCCAACCGCTCCAAATTTGGGGCACTAGCGCAACGAGGGGGATAGGACTTTCCATTCAAAACGGTCCATAACATCCAAAGCGTGAGCCCTGAGAGCAAAGCTCCCACACTTAGCCACAGTGGGGAGTGGGACTCAGCAAGTTTCACACTACCGGGACCACCAGAGAAGTAAACTTAGTGCTAGGAGGCAGGTCACGGATCACCAGGCAGCACCATTGGGGACAGGACCCGAACTAGCTCCCCTCGGCGGCAGCGGTGTCCAGAGATTTGGTTTACTCGGTTGTTGGTGTCTGCTTAAAGGGAACCTGTCAGCAGAAATTTTGTTTGCACTAAACCTAAAAGATTCCCCTTCTGCAGCTCGTGGGCTGCATTCTAGCAAGGTTCCTGTTGTTATTGTGTCCCCTTTTAGACCAAAATAAATACTTTATAAAGTGGTACCTTTTTGTATGCAAATCTTGTTAATCGTACACGGGGGCGGGCTGTCTGTTGTCCGTTATTCTGCCTCCTGCTGCTTTACGCCGTCCCCCATCGCTCAATTTTATACCTCAGGACGCCGCCCAGTGCGCCCGAGGTCTCGCGCATGCGCCGTGCCACTCTAGCGGGACTGTACACTGTGCACAGTGTGACCGCTGGTGATGTGTTGCTAAGGCGTGAGATTATGGGTGGCGTTCTGTGCAAGCGCTGGCCAGATGACCCCACGTCACCTCTTTCCCATCTTGCCCTGGAGCAGGAAAGATGGGAAAGA
Source organism: Anomaloglossus baeobatrachus (assembly GCF_048569485.1). NCBI lineage: Eukaryota > Metazoa > Chordata > Amphibia > Anura > Aromobatidae > Anomaloglossus > Anomaloglossus baeobatrachus. Next base: position 531,187,428 of record NC_134356.1, on the reverse strand, counting down.
GGTGACGCGGGGTCATCTGGCCAGCGCTTGCGCAGAACGGTGGAGGCAGAGGGGAAAGCGCGGGCACAAGATTATGGGCGGGTACTTGCTGATGAAAATCACAGCGCCGCCCATAATCTCACGCCTGCGCAACACGTCACCAGGGGTCACACTGTGCACAGTGCACAGTCCCGCTAGAGTGGCATGGTGCATGCGCGAGACCTTGGGCACACTGGGCGGTGTCCTGAGGTATGAAATTGAGTGATGGGGGACGGCGTAAAGCTGCAGGAGGCAGAATAACGGACAACAGACAGCCCACCCCCGTGTACGATTAACAAGATTTGCATACAAAAAGGTACCACTTTATAAAGTATTTATTTTGGTCTAAAAGGGGGCACAATAACAACAGGAACCTTGCTAGAATGCAGCCCACGAGCTTCAAAAGGGGAATCTTTTAGGTTTAGTGCAAAAGTTCTGCTGACAGGTTCTGTCTAATGGACTGAGTGAGTACAAGAGTGATCCCTGTTACACCTCGTGGCTCCCCTATTGCAAGGAATGATGTGGTCTCCCATTCCTTGCCTGCCGCGAGCCCTCCTGCTCAACAGCTCCGAAGGTCTAGGAGACTGTGCAATGTGCAGAGGATAGCTACTCAGGGAAGCAGCAAGAGTTTTGTTATCCCTGCACACTGTGAAACCCTGAATCCCGCCTCTATGTCCCAGAGGCGGAAGATACGCATGTGCACCACGTGGCATGTTTTGATTCGCCCACTGACGTCTCACGGCTTGATGACGTGCCGCAAGCCGATTGCTTTGACATCAGTGAGGCCGATGACGTGGTGAACCCTGACTGGCCGGGCTGGGACATCGTGGACCCTGATTGGGGCAAGTCCGTCGGCTCCGCCTCGCGCCCGCCTTTGGGTGGAGCTGCGCCTCCTTAAAAGCTCCGCTGTTCAGGCATTTTTGTCTTCTTGTGGGCTTTGCCCTTACTGCCCAGGCAGTACCTTGTATGCAGGCCATGTTCCTGCCCTCGATGAGCTCCTCAGGACTCCTTCGGAATCGCCTTATTGTTGAGCACACATGCGTGGGCGCCGCTGTGCTACCCTCGTGCCACGTTTCTGTGACTTCCGTTTGGGTACACATGCGTGGGCACCACTGTGCTTCATCGTGCAACAAGTACACCGAGCTGTGAGCCCTGTTCCATACAACCCTCACGGGTTAGGGCGAGCTGGTGTATGCAGATCGCCTGTGACATAGCAGACGATCGTCAGCAGCAACCCGCTCACTCTTCAACCATAGCAGCGGTCCCCTACACCGCACAGTTGACCTTGACCAGCGGAAGCTGTCTCTATACCATCTTGGCACACTTCCCCGGGTCCCCCTCGTAACAAATCCCTGCGTCCCACGGCCTTATTCCCCACACACCGAGTCCCGGGGAATCCCCCTACCCGTGGAGGGTTCTAACACCTTGCTGCCCCGTTCCATCATCCCCTGGTACTCCCAACTGCAGCGGTGGTACTCCTAATTACCACACACCACGGGTGGCGTCACGAACTCTATAATCTCTTGTAAATACCCGGAGACCCTTGAGCCACTGAGAACCCGGATCCAAGCAGCTCGGCTGCTACCACGGGGGCGACACACATGGACCTGTCCAGCCTGTGTCCCTGTACCTAACAGTTAAGGGTGCTTTACACGCTGCAACATCGCTACCGATATATCGTCGGGGTCACGTCGTTAGTGACGCACATCCGGCGCCAGTAGCGACATCGCAGCATGTAAAATCTCTGAGCGACCTAAAACGATCGCAAAAGAGGTAAAAAATCGTTGGTGTTGGAGAGGTCGCTCCAACACCAAAAATTGTTGACAGGTGAGTAGCGATGTTGTTCGTCGTTCCTGCGGCAGCACACATCGCTGTGTGACACCCCAGGGACGACAAACATCTCCTTACCTGCGTCCACCGGCAATAAACAAGGAAGGAGGTGGGCAGGATGTTACATCCCGCTTATCTCCGCCCCTCCGCTTCTATTGGCCGGCCGCTTAGTGATGTTGCAGCATGTAAATCACCCTTTACACTCAAGATAGAGGGAAAAAAGCTGAAGGATGCAAATAGTGGACACAGGAATGTGAACATGCATTACTGCTTAGAAAAAATATGAAAAAATGAGATACTTAGCAGATAAAAATGGCCAATTATATTTCAGGCCACGGTGTTCCTCTCAACTGCATTCTAAGATAGTGAATAGTATACCTCTCTTTCTGTCAAACCTGAGCTGTGATATATGGGCTGGGAAAGGACCTGCTAACAGAGAATTACAAACACCTTAAGTAACTGGGAGGAGAGGAGTGCACAGACAGTGGACATGACCCTTGAGATACTTAGCAGAATAATAATAGTCAATTTTATTTGAGCCCAGTTACCACGTCACAATGTACCTTTCAACCTAGTGAATTACTCTCTTTGTGTCTTTTTTCATGTTTTTCTAAGCAGTAATGCATGTTCATATTCCTGTACCATCCTTCCGCTTTTTTTCTTTCTTGCTGGAGTGCAACTGTTATAGAAGGGCAGTGAGCCCCATAGGGGTGAGCAGGCCCATGACGATCGGGAGGGTGCAGGGTAGTAAGGAGTTAAAAGATTTTGGTTGGGGATGAGGGAGATAGATGGGGGCATGGGATTGGTGGTTGGTACTGGAGGGGGGATTGGTGGAGAGCAAGGAAGGGGTGGGGGCGTAGTTTGAGGTATAAAGAGAATGTAAAGTGTGTTACCTCCCCTTTCGTCGCTTGAACTTTGTGCCCACCCGCCCGCCCGCCCTTATTATATATAAAAAAAAAAAAAAGAAAAAGAAAAAACAAAAAAGGGAGAGTAATATATACAAAAAAAAAAAAGAAAAAAAAAAAAGAACTACAAAGGGGGTGATGGCTTTTTGTCAAAAAAAAAAAAAAAAAAAAAAAGAAAAATGTTTGTTTTGTTGTCACAGCGGGGGGATAGGTCCGTCTGAGAGGTTGGGAGTACCGACAGTCGGTTTGTTGGTACGAAGTCGCTCAAGGGGAGTGGCTTCGGAGTGGATGGGAACTTGCAGGCGGAGGTCCTGCAGGTTCTGGGTGGGGGTAATTAACGATGGAACGTTATTACCCCTCACCTTGGGCCGGTTGGTCACGGCCGAGGTGGTCCTCTGGGCCGGTTTGGAGGTTACGGCCGGGGGGTTAAGAATGATGGTTGTTTCCCTCTCGGATGGATCTATCGGTGGTTTTGGTTATAAGGGTATATATGTATAAAGGTTATGTTTAACAATGGGTGGCATGTTGAGCCACGAGTTTGGTATACATATATACGGTTAAATAAAAGCTGTGGCCATTCCTTGCAATAAAGTCGTAGTTATCGTCTTTATTTAAGTAAATAGGGTATGGGGGGTAGAACCTGTTAACCTGCTTATCCCTTATAGATGCGTCATGTGAAAGTATATGTTATGCTCAGTATGCACCAATTCAGACCTTCAGGTTGTTTATCCAATTTTGTGCTCTTGTACCTGATTTGTCCGTGTTCCTGGACCCATCCTGGAACCTATGTTCATGTATCCGTGCTTGACGTCTGTTCCTGTGACCTTTCACTTGCGAGTATCCTGCTTGAGTCCGGTGCCCTGCCTAAGTCTTGTGCCCTCCCTGAGTCCAGTGTCCTGCCTCCTGCCAGTGTACATGTTCCAGTTCTTGCCTGTGTACTGCCTCTTGTCGGTGTACCTGTTCCTCTGCATAAATATCTGAAATTCCGTAACCGGTGCAGGCAAAAAACACCAAGAAAGGAAATAGTAAGCAAGACAAAAAACTAATAAGATATAAATTTTTTATTGTAGTATAATTTCATAAAAAATAGATATGTAGGATAAAATGATGACAGAGATTCTCCCAAAAGTGGCAAACACATCTACAAAAGTGACAAAACCAGAAAAAAACGATTTTCCACTCCTTGTGCACGATAAAATGGAGCAAAATACAAAGGATTGAGGGGATGGCTAAATTTACAGAGGGTTATTGATAAATTAAATATAAGGGGTTAATATATGTAATAAATCATATCTAATATATAAAGCTCAGTGTATGTATGTATGTGTGTATATGTGTATGTCCGCTAAAGGAATCCGCACCGTCACATTTACAATCACAAAATTTTGCACAGACGCCTCATGTGACTCAGGGAACGTCATAGACTATGTTCTCACGGGAAAATGTAACCCTGCGCTTTACAATTACTCTCCAAAAAACATGCCTCCATTAAACTGAATGAAGCTGCGAGCTAAAGGTTATTAATAGCAACTGTCAGTGGTTGCTATAGGAACAAAATAAACTGTTAGTAGAAGAAGCTTATGTGTGAGGTAATATGATGTCAGTGGGGAGACAGCCGGGCAAAGACACAGACGAGGAAAGAGACAGACCTGGAAAGAGACAGACCTGGAAAGAGACAGACGGGCAAAGAGACAGACGGGCAAAGAGACATTCGGGCAAAGAGACAGCCCAGGCAAAAAGACAGCCCTGGAAAGAGACAGCCTTGGCAAGAGACAGACAGGCAAAGAAAGACCTGGAAAGAGACAGACCTGGAAAGAGACAGACCGGGAAAGAGACAGAACCTGGAAAGAGACAGACCGGGAAAGAGACAGCCCTGGAAAAGAGACAGCCCTGGAAAAGAGACAGCCCTGGAAAAGAGACAGCCCTGGAAAAGAGACCGCCCTGGTAAAGAGACAGACGGGCAAAGAGACAGGCAGGTAAAGAAACAGACGGGGAAAGAGACAGACCTGGAAAGAGACAAACCAGGAAAGAGACAGACTGGGAAAGAGACAGACAGATGGGGAAAGAGACAGACATATAGAGAGAGACAGACAGACACATACATAGAGACAGACACAGAGATAGAGACAGACAGACACAGAGATGGAGACAGATAGACTGATACAAATACAGACAGAGAGATAGAAACAGACAGACAGAGACATAGACACAGACAAGGAAAGAGACAGACAGACAGCGACACACAGACAGAGACTGGGTGAGAGACAGAGGGACAGTTACTATCCCGGGCAACGGCCGGGTTCTACAGCTAGTATGTAATATATTTAACATACAAATGCCCATAGACTCCTCAACAGCCTAATGTAATATGGAAAGTAATCCTCCTATGATACAAATGAATAAAGTAAGGAGTAAGATAAGGAGATTTCAGTAAATAATTTGCATTACCTAAGTACATAGTTCACGGAGGTTATGTGCTGCCTACCCCTCTTCCTCCTGTTGCCTGTGTCCTGCCTCATGCCAATGTACTTATCCCAGTCCATGCCTGTCTCCATCCTCTTGCCAGTTTACCTGTTCCAGTCTGTGCCTGTGTCCTGCCTCTTGCCAATTTACTTATCCCAGTCCATGCCTGTGTCCTGCCTCTTGTCAGTACCTGTTCCAGTCCGTGCCTGTATCCTGCCTCTTGCCAATGTATTTGTCCCAGTCCATGCCTGTGTCCTGCCTCTTACCAGTGTACCTGTTACAGTCCATGCCTGTGTCCTGCCTCTTACCAGTGTACCTGTTACAGTCCATGCCTGTGTCGCGGGCGGGGAGGACGCCGCTGCCGTGCGCTCGCTAACGCTCGGGTCCGGCGCTGCTGCGGCTGCTGCTGCTCGGTTTCTTGAGCGGTGGGACTCGAGTGGCGCTCCTCGCCCGTGAGTGAAAGGGTTGATTGGATTGGGGGATTTAGTCCATGACGCCACCCACGGGTTGTGGCGAAGATGGGCACCACCACTGCTGGTGACGGGGATCCCGGGAGCGATGGTAGGGAGCAGCTGGGATGTTGTTTTCCGCCTCCGTGGGTAGGAGTCGGTGGTCCCGGGGCCCGGTGGTGTGACGGGGAAGCAGGGTTGGTGAGGTGCAGGGTTGCAGGGGCAGCGCGGCGCGGTGCCGGATGGCACAGTTGTACTCACTCAGCAAGAGGTGCACAAAGTCCTCAGTAAACCAAACGGCTGGATGGACGGGTCCCGCAGCCGGCTGCAGTGTCTCTCCCCGGACAGGTGATGGCGGCTGTCTTTCCCTGCACCTTTGTGTACTTGTTTGACTATGATGGATCCCCAACGGTAGTCCGCTCCCCGGTGTATGGATGCCGGAGGAGCCCGTTTGCCTGCAGGCGCTGGCCCTTGGGTCTCTAGCCTTAGGCGGTAGCTGTATACCCTCACGGTGTGGGCGGTTGCCTTCTATCGGGTCTTTGGCTGTTAGGAAACCCCTGGGGTTCCGGTCACACTCGACTTTGACTATTGTCGGCGGCTCAAAGCCTGGTCGGGGTCCGATGGTCCTGCCTGTGTGTGCTAGCTTCACTTCGCTCCCCGGTCGGTACCGGCGGGCCCGACCCCGGTCTTACGGTTCTGTGTTGCTTCACCACTCCTGCAGACGGCTACCACCGTCTGCCAACCTTGTTGTCAGTTTCTGGGCCACAAACCCAGACACTCAAGTGCTTACTCCTCTCACTTCAAACTCCAAACTCTATCTGTCACATTTCCCTCCTCCAGGCCTGTGAACTCCTCGGTGGGTGGAGCCAACCGCTTGGCTCCGCCCCACCTGGTGTGGACATCAGCCCCAGGAGGGAGGCAACAAGGGTTTTGTTTTTGGCTAATGTTGCTGTCTAGTGGGGGTGGGGGTGTGTGAGTGTTACCTGTGACGACCTGTGCTAGTCCAGGGCGCCACACCTGTTTCCTGGTACCAGGCCATGCTCTTCTTCCATTGTAGCTGCCAAACCTATCTGTACCTGTTCCAGCTAGCACCCTGCCGGTTTCCTGATCCTGTTCTGACAGAGGCCCTACTCCATCCAGACTGTTTCCATTCTGTGTCAGCTTCCATGGATCCGAGAACTGCCTTGGAGAGGTACCTGGTGTCTGTTGGCAGCTAAGTCCAACCTCACCGTTAGAGGCTCTGGTGAATACCCGGCAATCATTTAGTCACGCCCCTCCAGAGTAAGCCCGTGATCCGTGGTCCAGTGGATCCACATCCCGGTCCCGGCCTGATCGGACATTGCTAGTCTGCCCATAACAGAGTAAAGTCTTTACAACATTAGGATAAAGTCAACAGAGCATTACCATATTTTGATTATAGCACATTATTATAATACAGGTTACAACAAGGGACATATAGTCTGGAACAGTCTTCAACCTAAATGAATGAATAAGAAAGATATCATACATATTCCCATAGTAATTGTGCTGTGTTCTTAACATCTGACAATGATGAGATCTGCATAACATTGCAGGAACATTTGCCTCTGGCTTGTTGTATGATGTGTAGCTATCCTATAGCAATAAAGGCTTTCATCTTACCATGTTTCCTCTCAAAGTGATGCTGTCCTTTTCTGACCTTGATAGCTCATGGTCAACAAACTTACAATATTCCTTTTTTCTAGTCCTAATTATGACATACAGTCTATCAGTGGGGTGAGATATAAATAATAAAGTATAGGTGATTTAGTCACCGCAAGGCTACTGATGAGAATGCCCTATGAGATGACCTAAACGAAGCTTAGATGTCTGTAGGCTACAATCAACTCTTTAGAATGCAGATCCTATCTTATCTACTGCCTATTGTGCACAGTGGTTATATTTCATGTTGTTAGATTAGTTATATCCATAAGTAATATAATGTTACATTAGTATGACAAGAATTGTTTCATTGGATCTATGTTTTCCAGACAATTTTGTATGTATTATTTTATGTGGCTTTAAAATCCTTGGATACTTTTTGTTATATAAATTAATACTGTTTAAAAGAGATCATTTGTGAGTTGAAAAATTTTCCGTCATTGATAAGGCAGATCCCAAGAGATCTAAAGCTGCGCTCTAATTTACAAACCCCATTTTGAAATGTCCTAATGGGCAGTTCTGAGTTAATGTTAAATGTTCATAATCAATAGGCTAAAACAAATTAGCTGGAGCAAAGAGTAGTGCAAGTAATACATGGGGTCCCATACACAGTAGATATCTAGCTAGCAGCCATCTGTCCTGACTTCTTCATAAATAAAATGCAACGGTTCAATGGAGGTGACTTAGTGGTGACTCAATAACAAATATTTATTTACACAAAGGAGTGGCGGTGTTAAGGTAAGATAAGGGAACAGCACAAGTGACTATTGAAAAACAGATTGATACACAGAAGAAGTTATGCAAGGTATGAGTGTGATCAGGGGTGTAACAACCGCGGTCACAGAGGTCGCGACCGCAACCGGACCTGGCAGGTTAGGGACCCAGAGCCCGCCCTGCAAGGAAGCAGCCAGTTCCGCTCATTGAGAGAGGAGCTGCACTGTTCCTGTAATAGTTTTAAGACAAGTGGCTGGGCAGTGCTTGGCTCTGCCCCCTCCAACCTCTTCCTGCCTGTGACCTGGGGTTCGCTGGCCCTGACATGTCGCCATCTTCTCCAGTGTGTGGTGTGTGGTACTGCTGCCATCCTGGGCTGCAGGGAACCTAATATTCAGTGCAGCCCCTTCCTCTCCCTCCCTCTTGTCACTAGAAGCAGTCGGGACTGAGAGCAGAGGGAGAAGAACATGGCAGCTGTGGCAGCAGAACCCGTGACAGGGGCAGCTTAGCTCCCAGTCCTGCACTGTGCTGTGTCCTTCATTTCCTGCAGACCAGAGACTTCACTGGTCATGGCTGCTGCCCTATGATGGGGCAGGGATGTGAGGGCCCCGCTGCTCCTGGAGACTGACTTTAGCATAGGTAAGTACATGTACTAGTGTGTGTGCAGTATATAGTGTATATCAGTGTGTATGTGGGTAGTATATAGTGTATATCAGTGTGTATGTGGGTAGTATATAGTGTATCTCAGTGTGTATTTGGGTAGTATATAGTGTATATCAGTGTGTATGTGGGTAGTATATAGTGTGTATGAGTGTGTATGCAGGTAGTATATAGTGTGTATGTAGGTATTATATAGTGTATATGAGTGTGCTTGTAGGTAGTTTATAGTGTGTATGTGGGTAGTATAGAGTGTGTATGAGTGTGAATGTAGGTAGTATATAGTGTATAGAAGTTGGCATATAATGTATATAATAGTTTGTATTGTATATAAGTGTGTATATTGTATACAGTAAATGTAATATTGTGCACAGTCTACTATGCTTGTAATAGTGTATGCACAGCATACAACCTTTGTTTTTCTGTAGGGGTATATGAGTGCATGTGGAAAAACTGTATCAGAAGAGAACACCATGCACCAGGGCAGCAGAGGGAAGGAGAGTATAATTGTTACATTTTTTTAAAATGTGCAGTGTGATAGGGATCATATATACCCCGATGGGAACATATATTCAAGGATGGGGGACAAAGATTCAAGCATGGGATGGGAAAACTGGGTGAACAAGGCTCTTTCCCTCAACACCTAACTTTTCCATGCTCTGCTAAACATCTTTCCCTCAGTATCCAAAGAGCCGAGTGTCGGCATCATTATCCCATACCCTGAGGGTCGGTGTAATTATCCCATAACTCAAGTATTGGTGTAATTATCCCGTACCTCGAGTGTCGGTGTATGAGGGCCAAGGTCCAAATTTTGCACCGGGGCCCGTCAAAGTCTAGTTATGCCACTGAGTGTGATAATTCTTATAACACAAAATAACAGATATTGCTAACTTTTACTAAGTCCAAGTCTCTTTGTCCGAGGAGTGTCGGTTTCACCCAAGCTCTTGTCACAATCACACTTGTCTAGATAATTCAATCTTTCAACGCAAAGGCTCTACTGGTACTATAGTACGACCAGTCCAATGTGTAACTCCCCTCACTTAGTTCCATATGTCTGGACTGGAAGCAACTTCCTATGCACTCGGACCTCCTTCTGGGAACGTTTGGTGCTCCGTCTTCAGTGTTCAGTTTTCAGTCTTTGGTGTTCGGTATTTGGTCATCAGTATTGGTTTTTTCCCTTGAGCCAATACGACTCACTTGACCCAGCGTCTCTTCTAAACTCTTCCCTCGAGGAAACACACACTCTGTTCTTCAGTTCCTGTGTGCCCTTCTCAGCATGCAGATGGTGTCCACTTGCAGATACTGTAAGATGCTAACTAAGTGTGCCTTCTGATCACTACCTCCTTACAAATGCACAGGAGTGCTCACTCTGCTGAGTGTTTGTGTGCTCTCTATAAAAGAGTTGAAAGGTTGAGAGTTGGGAGGTCCTCATACACATTAGGCTGTCAGGTAATTACCAATAGGTATAAACTTCCTGATTAGAATATAAAACCCCAAAAAGATTTTATACAATAGTAAATTTTATTGAACAAATCTTATTATTAAATTGACAACTGGGAGTTTCCATTTGGGGTGTGCCATTAGTGTCCAATCAGTGCTGGCGGTATCAAAATGTGCAGGGACATGAGAACAGGAATGGTCACACACAGTTGTCAAATAGTAGGTTCCCAAAACGATTAGGGAGAAGGAAAAATGTAGATTTACATAATGTTTATGGAGAAGGAATAATCCTACATGAATATGGAAGCTAATGCACAGCGGAAAGTTGATGCGGACCCCTTTATGGAATAGCATTGTGAATTTGGGAGGCAAAGGAACAGTTGTAATAACAAAATGCAGATGACCCTCATTTGTTAATTCATGAGGATCACAAGTATTTACTAAAACAGACAAGTCTGGAGAGGTAACAGATCCTTTTTCACAATTGTTATTAGCACATTTATATCTTCTTCAATTTTTTTTTCATTCTCTAACTTTGGAATTCCATAGTGTCTACATTTATTTGTTACTGATTAGTAGAGTTCAGCGCGGTTCGAGGTTCGAGGTTCTCCAGTTCTAGGCTCGAGTGATTTTGGGGCATGTTCTAGATCGAACTAGAACTCGAGCTTTTTGCAAAAGCTCGATAGTTCTAGAAACGTTCGAGAACGGTTCTAGCAGCAAAAAAACAGCTAAATCCTAGCTTGGTTTCTGCTGTAATAGTGTAAGTCACTCTGTGAATCACACTATTATGACATTTCAGTGTATAGTGTGCGTGAACAGCGCCTTCAGATCACTGCTGTTTCTATAATGGCGATCGCCATTTTTTTTTTTTTTTTTTCTTGTCTTCCTTCCCTAAGCGCGCGCGTCTTGTGGGGCGGGCCAGCATGTCAGCCAATCCCAGACACACACACAGCTAAGTGGACTTTTAGCCAGAGAAGCAACGGCATGTGTGATAGGATGTCCATGTCACATGTCCCTGCATTATAAAAACGGACATTTTCCTCCAGGACGCCATTATCTCTTCTGCTCTTTGGTGTCAGACATCACTGTCGCAGCTCCGTCCTCCTGAGTCCTATCGCCGATACAGCTGTATGCGCTCCATACACAGCGTTAGACAGCTTAGGGAGAGCACTTTCTAGCAGTCCTTTTAAGGGCTCAAACCGGCAGGGTCAGAGTTAAGGTGACAGGTCCTGAAAACAGCGCCAGCGTCTGTGTAGCCAAGGTCAGGGATTTCCTCCCTGCATTTCCCTATTAGGAGGGATAGAAAGGCAGGCTTCCATTCCTCTACCCAGAGACCCACAACCCTGCCACTGTACCATCCTGTCCTCTGCACAATCCAACTCATAACTAAGCCATTATACTAGCAAACAGTCAGTGTACCTAGTGGCATCCTATACGTGGCTATTGGACTTTGCTATAGTCACACTAGTGCAAAGACATTTGCAGCACCTCTACCTGCATTGCACACTCCAACTCATTATAACTAAGCCATTATACTAGCAAACAGTCAGTGTACCTAGTGGCATCCTAAACGTGGCTATTGGACTTTTGTCTATTCACACTATTGTAAAGATATTTGCAGCACGTCTGCCTGCATTGCACACTCCACCTTTTTTTAACTCAGCCATTATACTAGCAAACAGTCAGTGTACCTAGTGGCATCCTAAACGTGGCTATTGGACTTTTGTCTATTCACACTATTGGAAAGATATTTGCAGCACGTCTGCCTGCATTGCACACTCCAACTTTTTTAAACTAAGCCATTATACTAGCAAACAGTCAGTGTACCTAGTGGCATACAAGAAGTGGCTATTGTACTTTTGTCTATTCACACTATTGTAAAGCTATTTGCAGCACGTCTGCCTGCATTGCACACTCCAACTCTTTTTAACTAAGCCATTATGCTAGCAAACAGTCAGTGTACCTAGTGGCATCCTAAACGTGGCTATTGGACTTTTGTCTACTCAAACTAGTGGAAAGATATTTGCAGCATGTCTGCCTGCATTGCACACTCCAACTTTTTTTAACTAAGCCATTATACTAGCAAACAGTCAGTGTACCTAGTGGCATCCTAAACGTGGCTATTGGACTTTTGTCTATTCACACTATTGTAAAGATATTTGCAGCACGTCTGCCTGCATTGCACACTCCACCTTTTTTTAACTCAGCCATTATACTAGCAAACAGTCAGTGTACCTAGTGGCATCCTAAACGTGGCTATTGGACTTTTGTCTATTCACACTATTGTAAAGATATTTGCAGCACGTCTGCCTGGATTGCACACTCCAACTTTTTTAAACTAAGCCATTATACTAGCAAACAGTCAGTGTACCTAGTGGCATCCTAAACGTGGCTATTGGACTTTTGTCTATTCACACTATTGTAAAGATATTTGCAGCACGTCTGCCTGCATTGCACACTCCACCTTTTTTTAACTCAGCCATTATACTAGCAAACAGTCAGTGTACCTAGTGGCATCCTAAACGTGGCTATTGGACTTTTGTCTATTCACACTATTGTAAAGCTATTTGCAGCACGTCTGCCTGCATTGCACACTCAAACTCATTATAACTAAGCCATTATACTAGCAAACAGTCAGTGTACCTAGTGGCATCCTAAACGTGGCTATTGGACTTTTGTCTACTCAAACTAGTGGAAAGATATTTGCAGCATGTCTGCCTGCATTGCACACTCCACCTTTTTTAAACTAAGCCATTATACTAGCAAACAGTCAGTGTACCTAGTGGCATACAAGAAGTGGCTATTGTACTTTTGTCTATTCACACTATTGTAAAGCTATTTGCAGCACGTCTGCCTGCATTGCACACTCCAACTCTTTTTAACTAAGCCATTATGCTAGCAAACAGTCAGTGTACCTAGTGGCATCCTAAACGTGGCTATTGGACTTTTGACTACTCAAACTAGTGGAAAGATATTTGCAGCATGTCTGCCTGCATTGCACACTCCAACTTTTTTTAACTAAGCCATTATACTAGCAAACAGTCAGTGTACCTAGTGGCATCCTAAACGTGGCTATTGGACTTTTGTCTATTCACACTATTGTAAAGCTATTTGCAGCACGTCTGCCTGCATTGCACACTCCAACTCATTATAACTAAGCCATTATACTAGCAAACAGTCAGTGTACCTAGTGGCATCCTAAACGTGGCTATTGGACTTTTGTCTACTCAAACTAGTGGAAAGATATTTGCAGCATGTCTGCCTGCATTGTACACTCCACCTTTTTTTAACTCAGCCATTATACTAGCAAACAGTCAGTGTACCTAGTGGCATCCTAAACGTGGCTATTGGACTTTTGTCTATTCACACTATTGTAAAGATATTTGCAGCACGTCTGCCTGCATTGCACACTCCACCTTTTTTAACTCAGCCATTATACTAGCAAACAGTCAGTGTACCTAGTGGCATCCTAAACGTGGCTATTGGACTTTTGTCTATTCACACTATTGTAAAGATATTTGCAGCACGTCTGCCTGCATTGCACACTCAAACTTTTTTAAACTAAGCCATTATACTAGCAAACAGTCAGTGTACCTAGTGGCATACAAGAAGTGGCTATTGTACTTTTGTCTATTCACACTATTGTAAAGCTATTTGCAGCACGTCTGCCTGCATTGCACACTCCAACTCTTTTTAACTAAGCCATTATGCTAGCAAACAGTCAGTGTACCTAGTGGCATCCTAAACGTGGCTATTGGACTTTTGTCTATTCACACTATTGTAAAGCTATTTGCAGCACGTCTGCCTGCATTGCACACTCCAACTCTTTTTAACTAAGCCATTATGCTAGCAAACAGTCAGTGTACCTAGTGGCATCCTAAACGTGGCTATTGGACTTTTGTCTACTCAAACTAGTGGAAAGATATTTGCAGCATGTCTGCCTGCATTGCACACTCCAACTTTTTTTAACTCAGCCATTATACTAGCAAACAGTCAGTGTACCTAGTGGCATCCTAAACGTGGCTATTGGACTTTTGTCTACTCAAACTAGTGGAAAGATATTTGCAGCATGTCTGCCTGCATTGCACACTCCAACTTTTTTAAACTAAGCCATTATACTAGCAAACAGTCAGTGTACCTAGTGGCATCCTAAACGTGGCTATTGGACTTTTGTCTAGTCACACTACTGCAAATCTATGTGCAGCACCTCTGCATGACACCCTCCTGCTCTGTTTTTAATAAGCTATAATGATAGCAAAAAATACTGCCATTTTGTGGCATCATAGAACTGGCTGTTGTATTCCATTAGTGCCCCACTGGTGACAAGCTATTTATAGCACCTCTACATGACACCCTCATGCACATTTTGCTACGCTAATGTTATAGCAAACTCATGGAATTCATTGCTGCATTTCATAATTCGGAGGGATAGAAAGTCAGGCTTCCTTTAGCTTTTCCTTCTGTTCATAGACAGCATCTCCAAGAGCAATTTCCCCTCCACGTCTAAGTGTGGAGAGGCAGCTAGTGCGCATGCGTGTGCCGATTTACCCCAGCTGCAGCCTAATTACAGTGTTTCGCCTAGTGAGTATGCTCAGCCTGACTGTGTTATTCCTGACGCTAAGTCTTCATTTCGGGATACGGCGCATGCTCCCACACTAAGTGTGAAAAGCCTCTTTGCACAGGTGCTTGCATTCCGTGCCGGGTCTAAGTCCTGTTTTGTGCCTAGACACCATGCTAAAGCTGATAGTATTTTTTCAGAGACTGTATTTCATGCTACTGAGCATGCTCAGGCACTTCCTGCATCAGAGACTAGGTCCGGTAATGAACTCTTTGGCCCTGCCCCTGATGTGGGGGTCCCATATAGACCACAGGGCATCAGGTGTCCTCCCAAATAGCTTGCAGAGGCCCACCCCTATGACTTGTCACCGCATTATTGATGGTCAGACGATGACTGGTGAGGTGTTTGGGTCATGGCAGCCATGAGGTCATCATTGAAGTTGCGGTTCCAAATAGGACGCAAGTTATGCCACTCATGACGTGTCACTCTACTTTTGTCTCCAGGAGGTTCATTGTGGTTCACCCTGGTTTGGGGCGGACCCAGGTTATAAAAGGGGCTGGAGCCAACAAGGAGGTGCGCATTCTTCTATTATGCTCCGAAAGAGCACACCTCCATGTGTTGAACCCATTGCGGCTTTAGGCCAGAGGTAGGCAGGGATAGGGTGTCGATGCAGGCCACCACCACAGTTGGTAACGCAGAATGGTTAAGACCAGCTCCTGTCCTACCAGTCCTGCTTGTGCAGCCCAGTGGCATTAACAGGCCTGCTGCTGATGCGCCTGCTGTCCACAGGTGTGCCCCTACACACACGGTCAGCGTACTCAATGGCCCCTGTGTTGTTAACAGGGAGTTCCTGGGCTGGGTGGGCATGTGGACCCTGTGACGCTAACAGGGCTCACAGTCTCCAGATCCGAATGGCGTCTAACTCGGTTCAGGCTACTATTAGTTTCATAGCCACACAGCTCTGTATCCTCCACCAAACCTTCCAGTTGCCAACCTCTCCTTTTCCAACTGGGAGCACGGTGGACACTGACTGCTGATGGGGATATATACCTTTCTCTTTCTTTTCTTATTAATTTTCGTTATATAGCGGTAACATAGTATATACCACTTTATCCAAATCTGCCAGTCCCACTGGAACAGATGGTGTTTCTTCAGCAAATGTTACTGTTGCTTAACCACCAAATCCACGGACCAAAACTTTTTTCCCCTTTCCAACACACCTGTTCCCCTTTCCACCAGCATCTGTCCTTTTTCAACTCATTTTGGTATATGACCAAAAGTGCAACTCTGCAGGGACACCGTACTCAACGCCATCTCAGCACAGCAGCCATCCCTCGGTCCCTCCGATGTGGACAAGTAAAAGACCATTTCCTCCTATCCATGACAAAGCGTTGAGATTCACTCTGTGCAGCACTGGTGTTTAGTGGAAAAGTAGATCTAAGATTGCGTACCAAATTCTGCAGATACTCCTGTATACGTGCGTCCATTTCTATGGCAGGAATTATTTCGCCAAATTTTGTCTTGTACCGGGGATCTAACAGTGTGGCAACCCAGTATTCTGGATTACTTTGAATTCGTACAATCCGAGGGTCATGTTGTAGGTAGTGCAGCAAGAAGGCGCTCATGTGTCTTGTGCATCCAGGAGGACCAAGTCCTTGGTGTGTTGGTGGCAGAGAGGTGAGAATCGTGCCTCCTTCCTCTGCCCTCTCCCCACAACCTCGCACAACCGAAATGTGAGCAAGCTCTCACTCATCTGCTGAGTCTTCCATGCCCATTGCCAGTTCGTCCTCCATTTCTTCATGGGCTCCTGCACTTTCATCAACACTTTTTGCTGATACTATGCGCCCTTGTTTATCCCTCTCCCTCACCATGAATGCCGCATAGGTGCCGCTGACCATCTGGACCTCGTAGATCTTGTTATCCCTTCCGCATATGACTCCTCCTGTACTTCCTCCCCTTCCTCTTGTCCCAACACCTGACTCCGAATAATAATTACAGTGTGCTCCATCATGTAGATGACCAGAATTGTCACGCTGAGAATGACATTGCCAGTGCTAAACATCTTCGTCGACATTTGTAAACTGTGTAGCAGGGTGCATAGGTCCTTGATCTGACACCACTCCAGCAGCGTGATCTGCACCACCTCTGGATCAAGTTATCCCAGGCTATATGTCATAACGTATTGCAGCAGGGTTCGGCGGTGCTGCCACAAACGCTGCAACATGTGCAGATTCAAATTCCTGCGTGTGGGCACATCGCATTTGAGGCATTTAACCACCAGACCTAAAGACTTCTGTAGCGACGAAAGTTGTTGAGCTGCTGTGTGCGCACGATGGAAGTGAGCACATAGCGAGCGTGCACGCTGCACAAGGCCATGTAGGCCGTGATGGTGTTTTAAAAATTGCTGGAGAATTAGGTTCAACACGTGAGCCATACAAGGCACGTGTGTCACATTGCCCTGACGATGGCCCGCAGCCAGGTTTGCATCATTGCCGCACACGGCTGTTAAGTCACCAACGGAGTCCGCTCCGTCAATTTGTACTCCGGTCGCCAGGTGACAACGTGTTCCTTTCATGAATAGTGCTGATGATGGGAAAGGAGTCGATGCCAGCGGCGCAGGTGGACGCAGGTTATGCTCACCCACTGGGCTGCATTACCTTGACAGATGCAGAATCTCTGGCTGAATGTAGCTGGTGGGTATCTCACAGATGAAATACCATCATTCAGCTACAACCAATGGGAAGACACCACACCCTTTTTTATGCCCATCCTGTCTGCAGACCACTGCCAGACATAGCTATGACCTCTGGTTACTTTTACCCCCAGTTCAGTTTTATGATTTTGTGTGCTTGTTACCTGACTACTTTTCCTGCTTGCTGTTTATGTACCTTGTTGGCCGATCCGCATTTCACCTCTGCTTGTTTTCTGATTAAGTCCTGGCCGTCCCATTCTGTTCCTGTTCCTCAATTAATGTTTTGACCCTGCCTGACTACTATTCTCTGGAACTGCAGCCTTCCACAGGTATTAATCACCTTGGGCCCTGTGCAATTCCTAATCCCTGTATAGGGGTTAAAGGGTTTCAGGGTTCTAGGGGTCCTGCTTGGTGAGTGGCTTCCCTCTAGCCTATCATTAACAGCCCATCTGAGTGTGTGGATCAAGGAAGGCGTTACACCGTGCTCTCTGCAGAAGGCCATGTGGTCCAGGATAGTGCTTTAAAAATAGCTGGACAACCAGGTTCAACACGTGAACCACACAAGCCATGTGTGTCACATTGTCACAGCGAAGGGCCGCACCCATGTTTGCATCATTGTCGCACCCGGCCTTCCCTGGCTGCTGGTTGAGTGGAGACAACCATTGATGAAACTCGGTATCCAGAGCTAACCGTCCACAACGTCTCAGCGGTGTGACTCACATTTCCCATACATTTCAAAGTAAAACTTTGACCGCCTGATGGCATTGAGCTCTGCTGCCAGCATAGTAAGGAGGTGTGTGGTAGTCCTTGTGCGCAGTTACAAGGAAGGGTGGCCTGACCACACAGGGTTTGCGCCAAGGTGGAGGACCCACACGAGGTTGAAGAGGCAGAAGCAGTGTATTAACTTATACATACAGAAGAAGGATTGAAACAACTCGTGGGGACGGCAAGACTTGGACAGCAGACCCTTCTCCATCTCTCACCATAGTTTGCCAGTGCCCAGTCAGTGACATGTAATGACCCTGTCTATGCTTACTGGTCCAAGTATCTGTGTTGAAATGCACCCTGTCGCACACAGAGTTTCTCAAGGAAGTGGTGATGTTGTGTGCGACATGCTGGTGTAGCGCGGGCATGCTGTTCTTGGAGAAGCAGTGGTGATTGGGCATCTTGTACTGGATCACAGCGACAGACATAAGGTCTCTAAAATCCTGTGTGTCCACTAGGCGGAAAGGCAGCATTTCGGTAGCCAACAGCTTACAGATGGATAGAGTCAACCTCTTCGCTTTGTCATGGGTCGCAGGAAGTGGCCTTTTATTTTACCACATCTGAGGGACAGAGATCTGGCTGCTGTGTGTAGACGGTGTTGAGTAGGGTGTCCCTGGAAAAATGCAGGTTTGTGAGGAAAGTGCAGGCGGAGACATGATGTTGCCTTCATCCAACGTTGGTGCTATCAATGTCTGAGAGAGCTGTACACACGAACTTGTTTCCCCTTCCAAACCAACTGACGACCTACCAAGCAAGCTGCCTGTTGCGGTTACAGTGGTGGAAGTTGTGGGTGGAAAAACAGGTGTGACAGCTGTCCCCACAGTCCTAGAAGATGACGAGCGCGCAGATGCACTGGAAGGGGCAGGCGGTGGATGGTTCACTCCGCTAGGCCGCATTGCAGCACGGTGAGCTTCCCACCGGGCCATATGATATTTATTCATGTGACGATTCATGGAAGAAGTTGTCAAACTGCTGAGGTTTTGACCTCTACTAAGAGAACCATGACAAATTTTACAGATCACATAATTTGGGCGATCTTTTTCTATGTCAAAAAAGGACCAGGCTAGGCAAGGCTTAGAGGCCATGCGACCTGTTGATCCACCCCGAATAATGCTCAGAGGCAGAGTGGTGGCTGAGGATGCAGTTGTAGATGTGCTACCAGTGCTCCGACTCTGTCCAGGAAGGCGCAAGGTAACTTCGTCGTCGGTTGCATCCTCCTCCACCGCCTCTGTTGACCTCCTCGAGTGTCTGACTGTGGGTTGACAGTAGGTGGGATCTAGAACTTCATCATCAATTGTTGTGTTTGCACTCCCCTCCCCCTCAGACCGAGTCTCTTCTTGCCCTGACCGAATATTTAAGTTGTCATCCCAATCGGGTATCTGCGTCTCATCTTCATCAGCATGTTCCTCATTGTCTATAACCACAGGTGTTGGAAAGGCAGCATTTTGGTAGCCAACAGTTTGCAGATGCTGAAAGTCAACCTCCAAGCCATGTCATGACCTTCTAAAAGCATGTAAAACACAGCGAGGGGACTCCAACCACAGTCTCCCTCGTTGCCACTAACTGGGCCACACACACCCCACTTGACTGGCATCGGTTGACCCCCCCTTTTGAAAAAGAAAAAGATGCTTTGCATGAAGCACTCTCAAAAATACGCGTGCCTTTCCCGTCCCCTGGCTGACCCAGGGGAAGAAAAGTCCTCTGAGAGCCATGACTTGTTCATCTTGGTTCTTTTAGAAACACAGCGAGGGGACTCCAACCACAGTCTCCCTCGTTTCCAATAACTGGGCCACACACACCCCACTTGACTGGCATCAGTTGACCTTCCCTTTTGAAAAAGAAAAAGATGCTTGGCATGAAGCACTCTCAAAAATACGCGTGCCTTTCCCGTCCCCTGGCTGACCCAGGGGAAGAAAAGTCCTCTGAGAGCCATGACTTGTTCATCTTGGTTCTTTTAGAAACACAGCGAGGGGACTCCAACCACAGTCTCCCTCGTTGCCACTAACTGGGCCACACACACCCCACTTGACTGGCATCAGTTGACCCCCCCTTTTGAAAAAGAAAAAGATGCTTGGCATGAAGCACTCTCAAAAATACGCGTGCCTTTCCCGTCCCCTGGATGACCCAGGGGAAGAAAAGTCCTCTGAGAGCCATGACTTGTTCATCTTGGTTCTTTTAGAAACACAGCGAGGGGACTCCAACCACAGTCTCCCTCGTTGCCACTAACTGGGCCACACACACCCCACTTGACTGGCATCAGTTGACCCAATTTTCAAGATGAAAAAGATGCTTTGCATGAAGCACTCTCAAAAATACGCGTGCCTTTCCCGTCCCCTGGCTGACCCAGGGGAAGAAAAGTCCTCTGAGAGCCATGACTTGTTCATCTTGGTTCTTTTAGAAACACAGCGAGGGGACTCCAACCACAGTCTCCCTCGTTGCCACTAACTGGGCCACACACACCCCACTTGACTGGCATCGGTTGACCCCCCCTTTTGAAAAAGAAAAAGATGCTTTGCATGAAGCACTCTCAAAAATACGTGTGCCTTTCCCGTCCCCTGGCTGACCAAGGGGAAGAAAAGTCCTCTGAGAGCCATGACTTGTTCATCTTGGTTCTTTTAGAAACACAGCGAGGGGACTCCAACCACAGTCTCCCTCGTTGCCACTAACTGGGCCACAAGCACCCCACTTGACTGGCATCGGTTGACCCCCCCTTTTGAAAAAGAAAAAGATGCTTTGCATGAAGCACTCTCAAAAATACGCGTGCCTTTCCCGTCCCCTGGCTGACCCAGGGGAAGAAAAGTCCTCTGAGAGCCATGACTTGTTCATCTTGGTTCTTTTAGAAACACAGCGAGGGGACTCCAACCACAGTCTCCCTCGTTGCCACTAACTGGATCACACACACCCCACTTGACTGGCATCAGTTGACCCAATTTTCAAGATGAAAAAGATGCTTTGCATGAAGCACTCTCAAAAATACGCGTGCCTTTCCCGTCCCCTGGCTGACCCAGGGGAAGAAAAGTCCTCTGAGAGACATGACTTGTTCATCTTGGTTCTTTTAGAAACACAGCGAGGGGACTCCAACCACAGTCTCCCTCGTTGCCACTAACTGGGCCACACACACCCCACTTGACTGGCATCAGTTGACCCAATTTTCAAGATGAAAAAGATGCTTTGCATGAAGCACTCTCCAAAATACGCGTGCCTTTCCCGTCCCCTGGCTGACCCAGGGGAAGAAAAGTCCTCTGAGAGCCATGACTTGTTCATCTTGGTTCTTTTAGAAACACAGCGAGGGGACTCCAACCACAGTCTCCCTCGTTTCCAATAACTGGGCCACACACACCCCACTTGACTGGCATCAGTTGACCTTCCCTTTTGAAAAAGAAAAAGATGCTTGGCATGAAGCACTCTCAAAAATACGCGTGCCTTTCCCGTCCCCTGGCTGACCCAGGGGAAGAAAAGTCCTCTGAGAGCCATGACTTGTTCATCTTGGTTCTTTTAGAAACACAGCGAGGGGACTCCAACCACAGTCTCCCTCGTTGCCACTAACTGGGCCACACACACCCCACTTGACTGGCATCAGTTGACCCCCCCTTTTGAAAAAGAAAAAGATGCTTGGCATGAAGCACTCTCAAAAATACGCGTGCCTTTCCCGTCCCCTGGATGACCCAGGGGAAGAAAAGTCCGCTGAGAGCCATGACTTGTTCATCTTGGTTCTTTTAGAAACACAGCGAGGGGACTCCAACCACAGTCTCCCTCGTTGCCACTAACTGGGCCACACACACCCCACTTGACTGGCATCAGTTGACCCAATTTTCAAGATGAAAAAGATGCTTTGCATGAAGCACTCTCAAAAATACGCGTGCCTTTCCCGTCCCCTGGCTGACCCAGGGGAAGAAAAGTCCTCTGAGAGCCATGACTTGTTCATCTTGGTTCTTTTAGAAACACAGCGAGGGGACTCCAACCACAGTCTCCCTCGTTGCCACTAACTGGGCCACACACACCCCACTTGACTGGCATCAGTTGACCCAATTTTCAAGATGAAAAAGATGCTTTGCATGAAGCACTCTCAAAAATACGCGTGCCTTTCCCGTCCCCTGGCTGACCCAGGGGAAGAAAAGTCCTCTGAGAGCCATGACTTGTTCATCTTGGTTCTTTTAGAAACACAGCGAGGGGACTCCAACCACAGTCTCCCTCGTTTCCACTAACTGGGCCACACACACCCCACTTGACTGGCATCAGTTGACCCCCATTTTCAAGATGAAAAAGATGCTTTGCATGAAGCACTCTCAAAAATACGCGTGCCTTTCCCGTCCCCTGGCTGACCCAGGGGAAGAAAAGTCCTCTGAGAGCCATGTCCACATTGTCAGTGGACAGACGCGTGTGCTTATCTGCCAGCAGACCACCTGCAGCACTGAAGACAGGTTCCGAGAGAACGCTGGCTGCAGGACATGACAAGATCCCCAAGGCGTACGTGGCGAGCTCAGGCAATTTATCCAGATTGGAAGCCTAAAATGAGCAGGGCTCAAGTTGCACAATAATGGAATCGATGTTTCCTTGCATATACTCATATATCTGTGTGTCCTCCTCTTTTTCCTTGTCCAGCTGTTTTGTTTTCGCATGAGTATATGTCCTTGTCACTTTCCCATGTGTTTGTGTTGTGTTGTGAGTTGTTTGTCACCTTTTGGACACCTTTGAGGGTGTTTTCTAGGTGTTTTTCTGTGTTTGTGATTGCCTGCCATTGTTTCCTATGCAGTTCGAGTTCGGTTCGTCAAACGTTCGACGAACCGAACTCGAACGGGACCTCCGTTCGGCGAACCGACCTCGAGCCGAACCGGGACCGGTTCGCTCATCTCTACTGATTAGTTTAAATTCTATTTTATTATACCTGAAGGAATTTTCACTGGGCAATAACAGAGTATAAGACATAAGACAAGGGGGGGTTCATACAAAATAACACTTCTTTCATGTTACAGGAATATTGAACATTTTTTCTCTCTTAATGGTGCAGTTTGGTGCTGGTGGGAATCAGCTGGAGGGGTCTGTGGTCGAAAACAGCAGTTGGTGGCCAAGGACACTTATATATATATATGCATAGATGACTCCTTCCCTAGGCTTGGGATTATGCAGAAATCCTTTTTGATAAAATAGAGGGACCTTTACTATAATAGGGGGTGAGAATCTTGCGCTTCTCACTGTTCAGGGTATTTCTTGTTAGATGTCAAGCTTCAGGCAATTTTTAGAACCTGCAAGCAGCGCATGTTTTACCCCTGCAGGAATTATCTTTCAATGGACTATAAACTCATCAAGATATGTATATAGAAATTGGCCATTATTAGATGTCTCTTCATCTTTATATATTCCAAGAATCTGTATGAGCCCGAAGCTGGTGTCATCATAGGCTGAACTGTCAAATATCAGAAGAATGAAGGGAATCAGCATTCTGATAAATCTAAACTACTGCTGGTCTTTGTATTTTGTGATTAAGAGTAATGGTAACAATAAGGGATGAGTGAGTATATTCCAGTGGAAAATAATTTAACTCAAAATTACAAAAATCCCCATTTGCCAAAACACAGATTTTTTTTTTGTTATTAATTTTTGTGCAGATTTAGTAAAATGGCAGCCACTGTCAACATTTTGCTAAACCGTAAACAACCATGAAAAGGTTAAAAAAAAATACATTCACCCCACTGCTCACATTTCTGTACCTTCCTCTCCTCATCGTCACCTGCCTTGTCCTCATCGGTTATCATCACTGCCGCCGAGTGCTGAATTCCTTCTTGTCTTTCATGCTAGGTCAGAACATCCAACCTGCAATGGTTTTTCGTATGTGGCCGCAAAATAATGACGCATGTTGTGATGTCATGATCTTACTGTATGCATTTGCGTGTCTCAGGCATCATTACATATGATCAGACACAGAATACTGGCCTAGAGTGAAGAGGACTGAGGACTCAGCACTCATGGTGGCAATCAGGAGATGTAATGAGGGCCAGACTGGTGGAGGTGAGGGGCGGAGTGGCTGGAGGGGTTAGCGGTTCAGCCACCTTTTTTAAAAATTATTCATTTAAATAATTTAAAAAAACAAATTGGGATCCCCATCTACTTTTCATAACCAGCCAAGGTATAGCTGACAACTGAGGGTTGCAGCCCCCAGCTACTCATTTACCTGTGCTGGTGATGAAAAGTAGGGAGGACCCTCACGTCATTTTTTTTTCTAAACTTAGTTATTAAATCTGCTAAATAGCTGTACAAGCGATCTCTATTTCTCACGTTCTCTCTCTCCCTCTATATCTATTATGTATTTATCTTTGAAGATCTTTCAGACATAATAAACCATTCCATTGAGTATCATCTGTTTTTTTCTGGTACATATCACACGGATTCTATCTGTGGGATGTCCGCTTTTGACTATTAGGATTGCTACTTCCAATAGGTGGCGCTAGAGTTCGTCTCCTTCCTCCCTGAAGAGACAATTTGAATGTTTCCCAGAGGAGCATTGCAGCTATAAGACTCATCACTGGCAGCCAGAATTGGTTTGTCAGGTCTCTTGAAGGAGACAAGATTTCCCATTAGACCCCACTATAGCGTCTCATATGGCTAGATCAGACCTGATACTTTGCACTGACGAAGGACAGCCATCCCCAAAAATCGTGTCTGAAAATTGAGGTTCTGATCTAGCATAAATCCTAAGTCATATGAAAAGGCTCGTTAAAGGGTCACTTTTGACTTTTAGGATTGATACTTCCAATAGGTGGTACTAGAGTGCGTCTCCTTCCTCTCTGAAGAGACAATATGAATGTGCTAATCAGGCATGAACCAAATGTGCATTTTTTTTTCCCATAAGAAAAAAATGAGTGACTTACTAAATTTCCCCCACAGTGTATACTATGGCTCATAGGTAAAGAAATTCGTAGCAGGGTCCTAACCTGCCTATTTCATAGCTTTTGAGTTGGCTCTTGCTGCCTTTGACAAGGCCAAGTTGCTAAGTTTAGTGTACCCATTCTAATGTAATTATAATGTTGTGATTTCACCCCAGTGTTTTTGCAGGATAAGGTGTCCTGAAGATTGCCAAGGTGTTCAGCTTCATTTTCACAGTTAAATCACAGATCTTCAAATAAAGCTGCGAAAATAAAGTGCGGCTGAATTATCCTGTACTTGGCGTTGTCACAGAACGGATTCCATTTCCTGTGTGAGAGATAACGCTGCTCACAAAACTGTGCTATAATTGTCTTAATCTGATCTCTGATAAATGACATTGGTGCTGACAATATTTAGCATAATGCTAGTTTCCTGCTGTTATCGGGATTAGTGATTATTGAATCAAGCATCATTTTAATGCTGGATAGATACTCTTAAACTTGCCAAGTTCCTCATTTGAGCTGCAATCTGCCTGTCTATTGTAGCTTCAGAATTAACCATCTGTGCTGAGGGACACATGGCATTAAGTACAGTAAGTGTCACTTATCATGAAAATACAGCCTTAGGCCTCTGCCACACTCACGTGAAATTCACGCACGTGCCGAGAGACACGTATTTTCCCTGCGTGTTGCGTGCAGGTAAGTACGTGTCTCTGGTACGTGCGGGACACGTGTGTTCTACGTGTGCTATCCGCGATAGCACACGTAGAATCAGTAATTATTATACTCACCTGGTCCTTCCTGATGTCCGTGCTGCTGTCCGTGGTGCTTATCCTCGGTCTCCAGCCCTCCCGTCTCCCCGCTGCTGCTGCTGCCAGGCAGTGAAGTGAATATTCAATGAGAATAATGAGCGGCGGTCGGCAGCAAGAGGCAGCAGCGGCAGAGACAGGAGGGCTGGAGAAGGTGAGTTAATGTTTTTTTTTTTTTTCACTGACATGTGTGTTTTCTCCGGCGCGTGTCACACGGGACCGCATCCACACTACACCCGTGTGGTACGGGTGCGGGCCGTGTAACACCCGTGCTGCCGGAGAAAACACTGACATGTCAGCGCTTTGAAAATCGCACACACGTACAAACGCACACGGACACACGTTCCGTGTGGTTTTACGTGTGTGTGCCTGCTACAATAGGGTAGCATTGGTTAAAGTGTCTCCGTGCCGCCGGTACGTGTAAAAAATGACAAACACGTGCCGGAGGCACGGATGTGTGGCGCAGGCCTTAGAGAAGTTGGAAAATAATTTACTGCGCTTTACTTTGTTTCATATTTTTGTGTATTGCTCATTTTGTGGATGATGTACTAAAAAGAGCCATTACAGAAATCCACCATAATCATATTTTACGTTATAATCTCTTTTGGCTGAGAATGGAATACCTCTATACAACTATGTTTAATGTGGTTGTCCAGTAATTGGACTGGTTACCAGATAACTATAAATTTTGTAGCCAGATTGATCGGCCACCTGCAACCTCTCCTGGAGAAACCGACTGATTGCTGGAAGATTTAGGATCCAGACCCATGCAGGCTTGGCATTAGGGCAGGGCAAACTAGGCAATTGCCCAGGGCCCCCAGTCAGTTGTGAGGCCCTTGTGTCTTCAACAGGAGTTATACTTATAATAGCATTATCAGTGTAGCTTCCGAT
This sequence comes from Anomaloglossus baeobatrachus, assembly GCF_048569485.1. NCBI lineage: Eukaryota > Metazoa > Chordata > Amphibia > Anura > Aromobatidae > Anomaloglossus > Anomaloglossus baeobatrachus. Next base: position 531,160,700 of record NC_134356.1, on the reverse strand, counting down.
GTGGTGACTGCTTGAGGACCTCTGATGACTTCACGATCATGTGATCAGTTATGTGACCTTAATGTCACCACCGGTCTTGTACTCTGCAGGACTTTGGGACCTTTGGTGATATCACGATCATGTAACTGGTCATGTGACCATGATGTCACTGTAGGTCCTAGACTAGGCAGAAGAACTAAAGAGAATATGAACTGGTGGTAAGAGTGTGTGTGTGTGTGTGTGTGTGTGTGTGTGTGTGTGTGTGTGTCTGTATCTGTGCGTGTTTGTCTCTGTCAAGAATGTATGGATTCCTAGTGGGTACATATTAGGGAGGACATCAGAATGTATGGGCTCCTGGTGGTATATATTAGTGAGGACATGACACTGTATGGGCTCCTGGTTGTATTTATTTGTGGGGATATCGGAATGTATCAACTCCTAGTCGTATATATTAGTGAACATATTAGAATGTATGTGTGCCGCCCCCGTGTCAGCAGCCAGGCTGTTCGGATCCGGATCCGCGGTGGCTAGAGAGATCTCCGGACTCGGGGTTTGTGCGGCCACTCAAGTGAAGGGGGGTATGTACAGGAGATTATATTAGAGTTTGTGACGCCACCCGTGGTATGTGGTAACTTGGCATACCACCGCTGCTGTTGGGAGTACCCGGGGCAATGGAATGGGGAAGCCAGGTGTTAGAACCCTCCACGGGTATGGGAAATGCTAGTGATAGTAGTTAAGGAGTGCCGTTGGGTGTGAAGGCGGTCACTTGCGTACTCACTCAGTCCATTAAGCTGACACCGACAACTGGATAAACCAAAGTTCTGGATACCGCTGCCACTGAGGGGAGCTAGGTCGGGTCCCATCCCCAATGGTGCTACCTGGTGATCCGTGACCTGCCTCCTGGCACTAAGTTTATTTCTCTGTTGGTCCCGTTTGTATGGAAATTGCCAGGTCCCGCTCCCCACTGTGGCTAAGTGTGGGAGCTTGCTCTCAAGTTTCACGCTTGGGATTTTCTGGACCATTTCAGTGGAAAGTCCTATCCCCCTCGTTGCGCTAGTACCCTGATTTTGGAGCGAGTGGAGAGCGGATCTTGAAGGCTCCATTCTCGTCGGGTCAATTGTCAGGTTGCCTGAAGCTACTCCCTGACCTAGGGTCCACGTATCCCGTCGTGCCCTGGTCCCAGCCCGGTAATGGTGCAATGCCGCCGGCTGCCTCCTTGATAGTTCCGTGCCCCTTGCCACGATCCTCTGCGACTGGGGGTCCAGGTCCTCTAGGCCCAGACTACCATCTGCCACCTAGATAGCTTCTTAGGAGCTCTGCTCCTGACCTCCTCTCTCCTTCACTTCCAAACTGCAACTCTCCTACTTCTGACACTCCTGACCTCCCCAAACCAACCACCCAAGTGGGCGACCCTATTCCACTCGGCCGTCCGCTGGTGTTTCTGGTGGGTGTGGTGCAAAGTGTACCTAGAATTTTGATTAGCTGATGTAGGCAACACCATTTAGTCGGGAACCCATAACCAAGAAGGAGGTGATATTGCATGGGAAGGAGTGTGCAATACCCTGTGACGACTTGATAGTCCAGGGGCATCACATATGGGCTCCTGGTAGGTATATATTAGTAAGGACATCAGAATGTATCGTCTCCTGGTGGTATATATTAGTAAGGACATCAGAATGTATGGGCTTATGGTTTGAATATAGTAGTGAGGACTAGAAATGAACGAACCCAAGGATTTGTGTTTGGTGTTCATACCAAACACAGGCTTAACAATAAAAACCCAGAATTTGGATTTGGAGTTCAAGTGCTTTACATATGAAATCTACTCATGTGAGCATCGCTGTGCTTGGGTATGCTCGATCCTCAGCCCAGTGTGAGCATCTTGCAGTGTTTGAATGGCTCGCACTGGGAGTAACAACAGCATGATCAGATGTAGAGTGTACAAAAAAAAATGGAAAAATCCTCCCCATCCACCCTATCGAAGTGATCTGTTTATGGTTGACAGCATGAGAGCAGAGACACAAACTGCCCAATTAGTGACTTCCATTTGGGTTCAGGTCAAGTCCCAAACCGAACTTTATCTAAACTCCAGATGAACCCGCCATATGGAACTTCCACAGGTCCGCTCATCTCTAGTGAGGACTTCAGAGTGTATGGGCTCCTGGTGGTATAAATTAGTTCTGTGCCCATCATTCTAGGTCAACCTGTGTAGAAAACAATCAGTATTGTCGATGGCACTTATTTAACGGTCTGAACTCAGGCCATGTAAATGAAACCGCTTGAGTGTGTTGGTGCAATATGTGAACATTTGAGGCCCCAGTTTAAACTTTTGCCCATGGCCCCAATTTATCAAAAACCAACCCTGCCCATGATTATCAGATAATGACTTACTGATGAACAAGGTTTTCACTTAGATCCATTAATTGACTAAAGTTGACTTTACATATGACCAGCCAACTCTGATAATTGTTTCCAGTGTATTACAATAATTCGGGAGGGAAACTAATAACCATACTAATGTTGTAGTTCACTTCAGGAACAAGTTTGTGTTAGTGGTATCAGTTTTAACATCTCCCTACTTAGAAAGAGTGGAGCATGCTGAACAATTTTCAACTTCATCAAAACTATTTTTCTCTCTGCTTTCGACTACAGAGTCTGCACACAATGAAAAATATACTTTACAGTTCTTTATGGAGTACATGTAGTACATAAGCAAAAAAGAACCCTCAGGTGTCACATCACATTTTTATTAATTTTGTTAGATGTTTAAAATCTGTTATTTTCGTAAGCATGCTTGCATCAAGTTTACATAGAAAACGTTAAGGTGGAATCTGTCAATAGGCTCAAATCTCCTAAACTGCTGTAAGACATGTAATGGCTGACAGACTGCTCTCCTAATCTACATGTCTCACACTGGTTACTCCCCCTTTCATTTAGAATACTCTCTGGAGGCAGGTTCTTAGGGCGATAAGTGTCCTGCCCATTAATCTTAACAGCTCATTTACATATTAAGAATATCTCTCTCTTTATCTACTGCCCAAAAAAAGTGTGTAGGCAGGAAGGAAGCTTTGACCTTGCCTCTTTGTTTTTTTTGTGTAAAAACTCCCATAGTTCTGATGTATGTCTTTATGTTGCCCTTTTATGTTGATCCCATCAGGTTCTGAAGCAGGGAATCGGGCTTATAGAACTAGTTTGCCTTCTAGGAGATATGTACACCAACTTGTGTCAGGCAGAGAATCTACTTTCTGGTGCACAGACAGCCTAGTGGCTTTTAATAAATATGGTACACCTTCCCCAAGTGAACTAGAAGTTCAAAGTGGTATAAAGAATATCAGTCTTGGTAAACTTTCCTCAAATACTTTTTTACATCACCTCATTGTTTAAAGAATGAACACCTTTGCATTTACAATACAGTGTGGAATGTTATAAAACTGACATCAATAAAAATGATCAAATTCATAAGAAACTAATGTAATAAATAAGATTTTATTTACAGCCACAAATACTTATAAATATATTTATAGTAGCATATACTTAGTAGTCATTACAAAAATTCACAGCGTATCCTATAAAATTGTGACAGTCTGCCCAGCATTCAGGAAAATCAACAGTAAGCCACATAAGGCCTTATTCATCAATGTTTTCACCCCAGAAATCTGGCATTGAAAGCTTTGAAGTCGGAAAATTTTGTTGCAATGCGACTTTTGGCATTCTCACTCTGTTTTTGGCCAACTTTGACAAAGTGGTTGGAGCCGGGCGGAATGGTGAGCGTAGCAACCCAACTGGATTAACATTAATGTTGAGGGGCCCATGGAGGCCAATGCCACATGTCAGATAAGCCAGATTCATTAAGAATAACGAATCAGGAGAGTCTGTCTCCAGAATGCCTCCTCATCAAGACCAGCATAAAAAATCAGGGCCAAAATGTAGTAAAAGTTTAAATTCACAACTGAATCATGGGAAGGTCTCATGTTCTTTTATTGCTTTTTTTTCTGATATGCTCTTGTTGCTTGTATACATATCCATTTGCTCCACTGCTTCATTTTGCTTCCAATTGTGATTGAATCTAGTCGAGTATATGAATGATGAACGGCAAAAAACTGTAAGAAAAGCAAAATAAATTGAATACAAATTAGATAATAATTTAAATAACATTAGAAAATTAAAAACACCAGGGTCATGTTGTGTCACATGACAAGAAACAGTGAATTTATAAGAATATTGGATCATTATATTTACTAACACATGAATACAATTATTCCAGATATTAGCAATCCTTATTTCAAAAAGAAGTGTAACTAAGTAGCACCTACTGTATATATTTCTATGTGTATTACTTTTCTATGTGTTCTACATTTATTTATCTTTTCAACATTATAGATTAACCTGTTATAACCCCTTACTGCCAAAGTCTGTTTCCACTTTCCTGACAAGGCCAAATTTTACAATTCTGACCACTTTATGAGGTGAATAATAGGGATGATCGAATACCTCAAATATTCAGCTTTGTGAATATTTTCCAAATAGGTTGCCGCTATTCGACTATTTGCGAATATTCGATGCGCAATGTAAGTCTATGGGAAATCCGAATAACAACTATTCGGAACTATTTGGGCTTCCCATAGACTTACATTGCGCATCGAATATTCGCATAGCGGAGACCTATTCATCGGTTATTCGCGAAGCCAAATATTTGAGCTATTCGATCATCCCTAGTGAATAACTCTAAAACGCTTCAACGGATCTCAGTAATTCTGTGAATGTTTTTCAGTGACACATTGCTCTTCATGGTAAAGGTAAATTTAGGTCGAAACTTTTTTACCCTTAATTGTGAAAATATCAGAATTCTGGTGAAAATTTTGCAATTTTCAAACTTTTATTTTTTATGGCTTTACACCAGAGATTTATGTTACACAAAATAGGTAACAAACAACATTTCCCACAGGTCATAGAAGATGCTAAAAAAAGAGAACAGTGTCCAGCACTACTAACACACTACGGCCACTAAGACAACATATTGGGAAGCTGGGTGGAGAAGTAAGTCATGGGGTGCTGTAACCGAGCGAATAAACAATATAAACTGCAGTAGACCAGAGAAGAAAGGTCAGCACTCACCTGACATCTTGAAAAGCTAGACCTTTATTTCATCTGATAAAAGAACGATAGGGAAAGGGAGGATGCGGGGAGCAGGAGGACAACAGCTGCCGTTTCGCGCAGGACTCTTAGACGCTCGACCATCCGCATGAAACAAGCAGCCATCATCCTCCTGCTCACCGCATCCTCCCCTTCCCTATCATTCTGCTTTTATAAGATGAAATAAAGGACTGACGTTTCAAGATGTTGGGTGAGTGCTAACCTTTTGTCTATGGTTTACCACAGTTTATAACATTTCCCAAAGTTCTATTTTAAGATAAGCATTATTTTTTAAATAAAAAAAAATTGTTAGGAAGTTAGAAGAGTTCAAAGTTTATCTCCAATTTCTCAATAAAATTTATAAAATCAATTTTTGAGGCACAGTGCAAAGCTCAGAAGGAAATCCGCATCATATTGGAGGGCAAATTTTGCTGGAATGGTTTGAGGGTGCATTGTCACATTGACAGAACTACTGACATGCCAGAAAAACAAAAGTGACCTCACTTTACAAACTACACCCCTCAATGAATTCATCTAGGGGTGCAATGAGCATGTTGACGCCACATGTGCCTCACAGAATTTTACACCATTTGGTGGTGTAGAAAGAATAATTACATTTTTATCACTAAAATGTTGTTTTAGCTCCAAGTTTTTAATAATAAGGAAAACAATGGGCCACACAATTTGTTATGCAATTTTTCTTGAGTGTGCCAAATCCCTGTATGTAATCAGGAACTACTTTTCCAGCACAGTGAAAAGCTCAGAAGGAAAGGAGGGCCTTATTATAGTGCAGATTTTAGTGTTCTGGTTTGGGTGCCAAGACCCACTGGAAGAGCCCCTGAGGTACCAGAACACCTCTCATCTAGGGGTGCAGTGATCATATTGACACCACAGGTATGTCACGGAACTTTATACCATTGGGAGGTGAAGAAAAAATAATTACTTTTTTTACAAAACTGTTGTTTTAACCTCAGATTTTACATTTCATATGAGGAGATAAAGAAAATGTCACCAAAATTTGGCACAGACTGTCTGGTGAGCATGGCAATACCCCACATGTGGTTGTACTATACTGCTTGGCCACACAGCAGGGCTCGCGAGGAAAGGAGCGCTATTTGACTCTTGGAGCACAGATTTTCCTATATGTGGACTGCATATACAAAGCCCCAAAGTGCCAGAACAACAGAATACCCCCTCAAGTTACCCCATTTTAGAAATTACACCTCTCTGGGATTTTATCGAAAGTTGTAGTGACAGCTTCCAGAAACGAGCAGCAATGGATGCTGCTGAGTGAATATTGCAAATCTGCCATGGTAATGCCTGTACATTGTAGGACTTGTACATTGTTCTAAGGTCTTGGTTCTGGTGGAGACGTGGACCTGGTAAATTAAGCTGGTTCTCGTCACTAAAGACATGCAAAACATTAGGATGGTAAATTTGGTTTAGACACACTGTGCAGCTCAAAAGTGAGGGGGAATTTGGATTTGGGAGTGCCGTTATGGCAGTTGTGTTAGAAATAACATGAATGCCCCCATATTTCCTTTGCTGGATGACAAACCTGAGGGAAGAATTTTTTTTTTGGCCAATGACTTGAAGCTTTTATTGAGAACATTTTACATGACATTATGGCTCACTTTATTCTGTGCTCCATGCTGAGCACTTACTTTGGGGTTTTCATCCAACTCTAAAAATGGAGTGATTCAGAAGAAACTATTGAGGATCCCATTCACTATAATGAGGCAGGAGAGATACTTTGGACTTTAACTTTTTCTTGCTGGTGTCCATCTTTTCAGAATTGCACAAAACTGGTTGACCGCGCTTTTATGCATGCTTAAAAAAACGTACAGAAGGGTAGATGGCATCCCAATTAGGTGAAAAAACAAACCTCTTTATTCTGCCATTATTTTTTATTTAGTATTTTTCTTTCACTTAAGTGGTATGCTGTCTACCCTTCATTTCTTTTTATTTTCTTTTGATGTTCTCCTTGGACTTAAGGCCGCTTTACACGCTACAATTTATCTGATGATATGTCGTTGGGGTCACGGTTTTTATGACGCACTTCCGTCATCGTTAGCGATGTCATTGCGAGGGACACCTACGTGCGACTCCGAATGATCGCAAATAGGGTGAAAATCGTTGATCGTTGACACGTCATTCAGTTTCAAAATATTGTTCGTCGTTTGGAACGCAGCAGACATATTGCTACGTTTGACACCCTGCCAACGACGAACAACATCCACACGACCGCCTTGGTCAAACAATATATTGCTGACCAATGTAGCGTCGTTTGTGAGATGTGTACGTGTGACCGCTAAAAAACGACCTATGAGCGATCTCGGCAAATCGTAACAAAGATCTGGACGTGTTACATTGCTAACGAGATCTCTAGCGATATCGTTGTGTGTAAAGCAGCCTTTAGACGTGCGTCCTTTTTGGACGTATTGCAATCATTTTTTTGAAAGGTCCTGATCGAGGTGCTGCAGACATTTTCTCTATTATAAACCACAAAGAGTCCACAGTGTCTCCATTTGCCTCATTACAGTGAATGCTCCATTTTGTGTGTTGTCTGAATCTTGTAGTTGTGAGACTTACATGTAAATGGAGACTAAAGGCCCCGTTACACACAGCGATATCGCTAGCGATATCGCTAGCGAGCGTTCTCGCCCCCGTCGGTTGTGCGTCACGGGCAAATTGCTGCCCGTGTCGCACAACATGGCTCTGACCCGTCACACAGACTTACCTGCCTAGCGACGTCGCTGTTGCCGGTGAGCCGCCTCCTTTCTAAGGGGGCGGTTCATGTGGCATCACAGCGGCGTCACTAAGCGGCCGCCCAATAGAAGCGGAGGGGCGAAGATGAGCGGGCATAACATCCCGCCCACCTCCTTTCTTCCGCATTGGCGGCGGCCACAGGTAAGCTGTAGTTCGTCGTTCCCGAGGTGTCAAACATAGCGATGTTTGCTACCTCGGGAACGACAAACAACCTGCGTCCTCAACAATAAACGATTTTTTTAAATGAACGACGTGTCAACGATCAACAATAAGGTGAGTATTGTTGATCGTTAACAGCTGTTCGTTGGTGTCACACGCAACGACATCGCTAACAATGCCGGATGTGCGTCACGGAATCCGTGACCCCGGCAATATATTGTTAGATATGTTGTTGCGTGTAACGGAGCCTTTACATGTAAGCGCTTAGTGTAAAGTGCAAGATAAATTTGTGCTACATTTTCCTGTGATCTTTGGGAGACAGAATAAACAAAACGACAGCAGTTCAATAATTTCTTTTATTTATTTTTTACGCCATTCCCCATGTGTTATAAATGATTAGCTGGCTTTATACTTCGAGTCGGTGCAATTATAGTGATACCAGACATATCAAGTCTTATCAATTAAAATAACACTTTAAAAAAGATTTTGTATTTCCATATTTTGAGAACTATCATTTTTTTCATTTTTCTACCTACAGAGTCATATCAGGGATTGTTTCTTGTGGGGTCAGTTCATGGGATGATAAAGCCCCCATCTGTCGACTTTATCATGGCTGGGTATCCAAATTGGGGGGGGATCGTAAGCCATATTTTTTGTTGTTTATTTCAATAATTTAAAAAAAGCCACATGGGGTCCCTCTTATTTTGATACACGGCCAATATAAGCACATGGCTGGGGGCTCCAGCCTGTAGCCGTATGCTTTATCAGTGCTGGGTATCATAACATGGGGGGACCCAACGCCAATTTTTGTATTTATTTATTTTTACACCATTATAGAGACTCACACAGCATCTGGGATTCCAAGCAGTCAGAGACGCCGTCACACAGGCTGGGGGACGTGTTCTGACTGCACCATCACAGACATCTTGACTGCCAGTGGGTGGGGGAAGCATTGCATATGCGAGGGATAATGAGCGGCCCCAGAAGTAGTGCTTGAGTTGCGCAAAGACCACTAAGTATAATGTGCCTGCTCTATTCCCCTTGACCTTCCTACCACCATTTTAAAGCTCATAATTTGGATCCCCATAGACCTATATGGGAATTGGCATCTGGGCAGATAGCCATGATTAATTCCAGGCCCGAATGAGGTTTTTTAAAAAAATACGATTGGACCCGCCAATCCCGGATATCTGGGAAATCGCTCATCCCTATTTTCTACTTCTTTGTATGTGCTATCTCAGGAAAGAAGAGCAGGAAGTTTCTATGTTTCTCTATGTGACTTGTGTATAGGAGACATCATAGCAACTAGTATCCATCCATTATGTGTCACCCAAGGAAGGGGGTACTCAGTCACGGGCGGTTGCAAAGGGGAATGTCACTTCAGGTGGCCGGTGCCCAGTCCCGTGCCCTGGGGACGCTTAATAAAAGAGGGTATTTACAGGGGATAATAAAGTTAATGTTCGTGACGCCACCTGCAGGTTGCGGTTAAGAATGGAGAACCGCCGTTGCTCAAAGTGTGTACTCCCAGGGATGGTGATAGTGGCAGCTATGGTGGTAGGCCCTATGAAGGTGGAGCTGTGCCTGGGAGATGTATGGTGTATAATGATGGAGACCACACCAGGTTAACTTTAACAGTCTCTCTACTCACATGGACCCTCGGCTTGCTGGTTCCGGTCTTACAAGTAACAGCGCCAATATAGTGACTCAGGTTGCTCTATCCATGGCAGTCTCTGTAGATTGAGTCCCCGTAGCGTGGAGCTTTTGGGAACCCCGACTGTCCCTTTTGGGCTACAGTCTCCTTCTCCATACGGCGGGCAGTGCAGACCCTGCGGGGAGGTAAGTGTCCGATCCCCGATCCTAGTTTACTGATGATGCCCCCAGATTATTTGGTTTGATGAAGTCCGTGAAAGTATCCTCACCATGCAGGTATTTGCCAAACAGTCTAAAACTTGCACTTGGCCTAGGGCCCTGTGCCCCGTGCATGCTCCAGTCCCAGTGGTATCTCGATACCCATCCTTGAGACCTCTGTTCTGTGCCCCCGGGGTCGCCGTTACATGGACCCAGCTCAGTCACGTCCGCACACCTCTCTTGTGTGCTCCCTTGTTCTCTCCTCACTACCGACTGACTGACCCCTCCCACCAGGCTGGCTATACCCAGGGTCTCGTTCCCATGGCGACCATCCCCTTACATGGTCAACCCTTTATGCCCAGTGTGGAGAGAAGAACTAGGATTTAGATGTGTGTTGGTGGAATCAGCACTGGTACTCCAGGTCCCAGGGGGTAGGTCCTGCATCCCCAAGAGGATGCAGTTCCTTGTAGTGCCCTGAGGGTTTCAGGGGCGCTACATTCATCAGAGTAATTTGCTATCTAGAGATGCAGTCTAGAGAGCATGCAGAGGGGAACACAGGTGAGAATGCAGGATGCAGGTATTATTATGGCCAGAAATGCTGTTACTTCTCCTGTACATCTTATTCTGAAAAGCTTTATGAAATTATATGTACAATTTAAGTTTTTAAAGTGCTTAACAATTGACATGGCCTAAAATTTAGTACCACACATTCTCTGACTATAAAAGACAATAAACTTAAAATCACTGGATGAATGGGAGGTATAACTGTCACAGTATTTCACAAAGTAAGTTTAACCCTCATATTTTTGTAAATATTTTATTGCAACTCGTGATGGGCAAACCCAGACTGTAAAAGTTCAGATTCGCATGTTGTCAAAAGTATTCAGATGCCGATCCTGAGCCCAGAGTTCTCAGGGAACTCTGGGTAATGATCGTAGTCCGGCAACTTGGAAAATTAAAAAACAAAGGAAAAATAAAGCAAGCACCCTATATTTACCGAGTCTACGGGGCGGCTGTAACTGCTCTCGGGCAGCTCAATGTTCTTCCAGGGCCACTCATTTACCTTCATGCATATGCACTGCTTCCCCCGCCAACCGGCAGTCCTGGTGTCCATGATTGGTTGCGGTCAGATGCGCCTCCAGCCTTTGTGACAACGTCTGACTGCATGAGATCACAGACTCTGTCTGTGTGTCCGTGTCACTATCGTGGTATAAAAATAAACAAATTGGCATAGGGCCTCCTGTATTATGATACCCAGCACAGAAAAAGCATGTAGCTACAGGCTGAAGCCTGTAAGTGTGACGCCCTGGACCCCCAGGGGTCACAGTACACTAACACCACACACACACCCTCTCCTGGTTAGGTGACACCAGTCAAACCGAAACCCTTGTTGCCACCCTCCAGGCTTGATGTCCACACCAGGTGGGGCGTAGCCAGGCGGTTGACCCCACCCACCGAGGAGTTCACAGGCCTGGAGGCGGGAAAAGGACAGGAGATTGGAGTAGACAGTGAAAGTGAGAGGAGTAAAGACTGTCGGTGTCTGGATTGGAGCCCAGGCACGATCAGCAAGGTCGGCAGACGGTGGTGGCCGTCTGCAGGAGGTGGTGTAGGTCAGCGGCACCGTAGGACTGGGGTCGGGTGGTGGCCCGCCGGTACCGAACCGGGGAGCAGATTGAAGCCAAGCACTAAGGCAGGGTACTCAGACCCCGACTAGGCTAGGAGCCGCCGAAAAGGTCAAATTCTCTGAATGCGGTCTGGACCTCAGGGGTTCATTCCCACCTAAGTCCCGTTAGAAGGCATCAGCCCAACCCGTCCGGATAAGTGCCACTGCCAAGGGCCAGAGATCCAAGGACCAGCGCCTGCGGGCAAAACGGGGTCTCCTGACAGGTACATGCCAGGGAGCGGACTACCCGTGGGAAGCCATAGGAGTTAAACACACTTACACAGGTGCAGGAAAACAACAGCCACCATCAACCCCATCCGGGGAGAGTGAGAACACCGCAGCCGGCTGTGGGCCCCGTCCATCCAGCCGTTTGGTTTACCAGAGACTCTGTCCTTCTGTGTCTGAGTGAGTACAACAGTGCCATCCGGCACCGCGCTGCACCGCAATGTTGCACCCGCACCCACGCTGCCTCCCCGCATTGGCACCTGCACCTATACCTCCTCCTTACTCCCCAACCGGGGCCCCGGGACCAACAGCCCATACCCACGGAGGGGTCAACACCTTAGCTGCTCTCCGCCATCGCTCCTGGGATTCCCCGTCACCAGCAGCGGTGGTGCCCGTGGGTGGCGTCACGACCGACATCCCCAAACATCCCTCCACAAACCTCCCCCTTTTCACTCGTGAGCGAGGAGGCGCTGCTCGAGCCCCCGGGTCTGGCCCCGTGCTCGAGCCACCGAGGAGCAGACGCACCGGACCCGAGCGCCAGCGGTTCCAGGCGAGCGGTGTTCCCAACCCCTCCACCCGCGACATAGGCTGTGTATCAAAATAAGAGGAACAGCATGCGGATTTGTTTTAATTATCTAAATAATGTTACAAATGGCGTAAATAAAGGATTTTTTATTTCTTTTCACTTACAGATGAATGATGGGGTGGTCTCATAGATACCTCCCATTCTTAATCTAGGGCTTAGTCGCAGATGTAGGCTTCCATTAACCTTTTATTACCACAATTACCACTTCATCAGGGCAATCGGGAAGAGCCGGGTAAAGTGCCGGGATTGTCACATCTAATGATGACCCTGAAGGGTGCTATTTTTAGGCTGGGGGGCCCAATAAGCATGGATCTCCCCAACCTGAGAATACCAGCCTCCAGCTGTTGGGCTTTGAAGCTGGGCAGGCATACACTCGGCGTCAGAGAAGCGCAATGCTAATGGGCAAAAGCAGTGCACATGTGCAGCTTTGTATGGTGCTGCCATAACCCTGGGCATTGTAAAGCAGCTTATCTTGCGGATAACGTGCTAAGTGGGTCGAATAGACAGGGAACTAATGCCCCTGGGACTAGTCACTGCCCTAATTATCATCCCCCAAATAACCTTTAGAAATGCCTTTTCTAAAGATCTCTTTATGTGTGCTACTAGATGTAGAGACTGTTAGGCAGGAATTATAGATATGCACCTGTGTCGCCCACCTGTAGCGGTCGCCTCAGGGACTTCTCTTCACCTCCAGGGACGCCACACGGTCTTCACATGTTGGGAATCTTCTAGCAACAGGTATGTCAGGTTCACTTTCATAGGAGTCGTGACGCCACTCTTCTTTTGCGGTCAGTGTGGTGACCCCCACTGCAGTTGGGGCACTTGGGCGCTTTGTGCTGTATCAGGGACTTCTTCTTGTGCTGTAACTTCATTGACACCTTGTGTTTCATCTTGTGTGTCATCTTGGGTTTCATCTTGTGTGTCATCTTGGGTTTCATCTTTTGTGTCATCTTGGGTTTCATCTTGTGTGTCCCCTGGTGGTGGTGACTTTGGGGACCTGGTAGCAGCAGTGGGGGTGAGCTTTGCTTAGAGCACTGCATAACATCTAGGGCATACCAGCCTCTTTCACCCATGGGTCTGGTGTACTCGACGACATCTCCTGTATAGAGGTCTCGATCTGGGTGTCCTCGCTGTAAGTGGGACTGTACATCCCTTCTTGAGACAAAGATGCTCTCTTTTATTCCAGACTCCACGATGAAGCCATATCCTGTGCGCAGGTTAAATTCTTCTACTACCCCACGGTAGAGAGGACCTCTGACCTGGAACCCGGTCTGTCACAGGGACTTCTTCTCTTGCAAATACCTGGCCTCCACTCGCTCTTTCTCAGGGGTAGGCTGCACAAGGGGGTGTCTTGCCCACACACGCCGCTGTCCTCTGCGGGCTGGCCTCCTCATCACCATCACCTGGTCGTCAGCCGGCTCCCAGGTAACATACACACTCAGACTATATGCCACCAGCTTTTCTTCCTCAGCAGGGAATGCCGTATCCTCCTCCAGACGTTGGGGGAATTGCTGCGCAACCTCCAGGCCTCCCTTTCTTCCAAAGGGTGCGGCGACCTCCTCCGGTCGTTTGGGAATCGTCGGTTCAGCCTCCATGCTTCCCCTCCTCCTTAGAGGTACTGGGTACTCCTCTGATTGCTCTGGCAGCGGCTCTGGGGATGAGCTTTCATCAGCTGGCCAGGGTGGTGGACCCCTTTCTGACATAGAGGGTGCTGGGACCACTTCAGGTCTGGATGGTAACCACTTGGCAAACAGGTCTTCCCAGGGCAAAGGCTTCCCCTCTCCCTCTGGCTGACGGGCCACTGTGCCCACTTTGGATTGAGCCACTGGAACAGGAGGCGTTGCGGCCTGGTCTGGTCTGGCCGGGAAAGGAGACGCTGCGGCCTGGTCTGGTCTGGCCGGGAAAGGAGACGCTGCGGCCTGGTCTGGTCTGGCTGGGACTCAAGGCATTGCGGCCTGGTCTGGTCTGGCCAGGACAGGAGATGCTGCAACCTGGTCTGGTCTGGCTGGGACTGGGGATGCTGCGGCCTGGTCTGGTCTGGCTGGGACTCAAGGCATTGCGGCCTGGTCTGGTCTGGCCAGGACAGGAGATGCTGTGGGATGCTGCGGCCTGGTCTGGTCTGGCTGGGACTGGGGATGCTGCGGCCTGGTCTGGTCTGGCCGGGACTCGAGGCGTCGCACCGAGCGTCGCACGGGACGTCGCACCAGGTGTCGCACTGGATGTCGCACCGGGTCGGGCAGGGGGCTGCGTGGGACTCACCTAGGGCTGGACCAGAGATCTCCTGCATCAGGGTTGCCATCGCTGAGGACGTCTCCAACTGGGCTTGGACGGCACCTCTAGGCGGGCCTCGCTGCACCAGCAACCGCAGGCCTCAGATTGCCATTATCACTTCTTCCTTCCACATGGCTATCTCTTGCCGCTTCTGCTCCTCCATTCTGCTGGCAATTCTCCCTACTTCGGCCTCTAGCTCTGCTGCAGTCATGGGTCTGGTCCAACCCGGTTCTCCCTGGTCACATCGTTTAGACGCCATCTTCTCTCGCTCGCTGCTCACCAGATTCTGCTCAGTTTCGTTTCTTCCTTCCAAACTGCGATGTTCCCGCCATCCAGAGACAGATCCGCCCCCATCTCTCTCTCTCTCGTGGGGCCAGAATGCTCCAGAGATTCTAGGTCAGCCACGCCCCTTTGTGGGCAGTTGCTTCTTTTTGCGCGGGCTGCTGTTGTTTCTTTGGCGCGCTTTCTGCGGTGGCAATATGGCGGCGTTTCAAACTTTTTAATCGGACCGTCAAGGCGCACGGTGACCTGTCTTAACAGGTTTAGTCCTTATCCTGTTCGTGACCCCAGATTAATATGTCACCCACCTGTAGCAGTCGCCTCAGGGACTTCAGGGACTTCTCTCCACCTCCAGGGACGCCACAGGGTCTTCACGTGTTGGGAATCTTCTGGCAACAGGTATTTCAAGTTCACTTTCATAGGAGTCGTGACGCCACTCTCGGTTTGCGGTCAGGGTGGTGACCGCCACTGCAGTTAAACAAGCGTCTGGGGCTGATGGTGTTTGCAGTCTGGTGTTATGGCCTCCCAAGCGTGAGGCTGGCCCCAGGGGCTCGGGTGTATGTGCATGGAACTACAGGTCACAGAATAACTCAGACAGAGTCCAGAATGTCTTTCACGGCTTTTACTCACTTTCAGCTGGTTTTGTGAGGTAACCCGGGCGATACTGAGATAGACCAGAGAGAACCAGGTATCCTTCAGGCTGGTATAGAGGTGACTAATGATTCGCCATCCTAGCACTTCTTGTTTCGGACAGCCCCTGACTTAGGCTAGGTTCACACACTGCGTTTTTTTGACGCTGCGTTTTTGTGCGTTTTTTGCGGCAAAAAACGCACAAAAACGCACCCGCATCAAAAAAACGCAGCGTTTGGCCACGATTTGGTGCGTTTTTGCTCACTGTGTCTTTATGCGTTTTTTATCAGTGAACAAAAAAAAAAGGTCTGATGTCATTTCCTTCTTCAATATGTTCTTCATTCTCCACTAGTGTATGCAGGAGAGCAGACAGCTGCAGAACTAGAAGGCTCAGCATACTCCATCCAATAGTGTATGCAGGAGAGCAGACAGCAGCTGCAGAACTAAAAGGCTCAGCATGCTCCATCCAGAACTGTATGCTGGAGGGAGAGTCAGGGGGAGCAGACCTACAAGGCTCAGCATCCTCCATCCAATAATGTATGCAGGAGAGCAGACAGCAGCTGTCGAACTACAAGGCTCAGCATCCTCCATCCAATAGTGGATGCATGAGAGCAGACAGCAGCTGTCGAACTACAAGGCTCAGCATCCTCCTTCCAGGACTGTATGTAGGATTTCTTTGCCCCCCAAACAAAAAAAATGACGTGGGCTTCGCCATATTTTTGAATGCTAGCCGGGTACAGCAGGCAGCTACGGGCTGCCCCCAACCCCCAGCTGCCTATTTGTACCCGGCTGGGAACCAAAAATATAGAGAAGCCCTATTTTTTTTATTATTTCATGAATTTCATGAAATAATTAAAAAAAAAAATGACGTAAGCTTCGCCTAATTTTTGTGTCCAGCCGGGTACAACTAGGCAGGTGGGGATTGGAATCCACAGTGCAGGGTACCCATGCTTTCTGGGCACCCCCGCTGCGAATTGCAGTCCGCAGCCACCCCAGAAAATGGCGCTTTCATAGAAGCGCCATCTTCTGGCGCTGTATCCAACTCTTCCAGCTGCCCTGATGCCGGGTGGCTCACTGGGTAATAATGGGGTTAGGGCTAGCTGTATATTATCAGCTGGCCCTAAGCCCGAAATTCATGGTGTCACGCCAATATTAGACATGGCCACCTTGAATTTCTAGTAAAGATAAAAAATACACAACACACAGAAAAATATTTTTATTAGAAATAAAACACAACACAATTATTGACTCCATCTTTATTGAAATAAAGCACCCCCCTCCGCAGTAATCCTGGGTCAGGGTCCCGCGCCGTCCAATCCGGATCCAATATCATCTGATCGGTTTGCTGGAAGGTAAAGCGATCAGATGATGTGTCAGGATCAATTGCCTGAATCACATCACACATTGGCTGATTGTATAAAAGCCGTTTATACAATCAGCAGATGCATCAGTGAAAAAAAATACTCACTTATGTGCTGATTACCGGCAGCTCCTAGAGCGAGCCTGATCCCGTCCGATCGCTGCAGCAGCTGCCGGTAATCAGGGGTGAAGTCTCCTGACGCATCCGCTGATAGGTTAAACCGGCTGGGCGCTGGCGTCACCCCGAGACTTACGATCAGCTGACGCGTCAGGTGACTGCATCAGGTGATCCATCGCCAGGTCCTGCATCCTGCAGGCATACGTAACCGGGGAGACTGCACACACCCGGAGCAGCGGTACCGGGAGGAGATGGGAGCGGGCATGGCACCGGGAGGCTGCAGACAGGTGAGTATGACTTTTTTTTTTCTACTGTTCACTTTTGTTTTCGCAGCCGCTTCCACCTCTTGCCCGTACATGACGCCGCACGGCAGCATACATGCACAGGACGGGAGGTGGAGGCAGCGGTGACGGTACCGGGAGGATTCACGCTTCTGTGTTTACTGACAGAAGGAATCCTCTTCCTGTACATGTCACTTTACTACCCACCTCCTCCGTTTATAGCTGCGTTTTTGGTCTTAGAAACGCACTAAAACGCACCAAAACGCACCTATTTGCGTTTCTCATTGCGTCTTTCAACATCCCATTGCACTCAATGGATGAAAAGCGCAGTGAAAACGTGGGAATAATTGACATGCTGCGTTTTTGTGGCACCACAAAAACGCAGCTGAAAAAAAACGCTGTGTGCAGACAGCAAAAATGAAAACTCATAGACTTTGCTGGGGAAGCAAAATCATGCAGTTTTCTGAGCAAAAAGGCACCCAAAAACTGCGCAAAAACGCCGCGAAAAACGCACTGTGTGAACTTACCCTTAAAGTTCCATGGGACTCATCCAGGGAAGTCGCTACTGCCTTTTCTTCCCTTTCTGGCCCGTTTGCTGGCAGCATGGACCAAGGTGGATAGCTTCAGGCTCAATCTTCCTTATGGGCCCCCTCGTTGCTGCTGATGCTCGGACTGTGTTGGTTGGTGTGTTACTTGTTGTCCACCCCACCGACAGGTTTAGTAGGTAGTTAAACTTGAGCCTACTTCAACAACCTGTTTCCCATGCGTGCCTAGCCCTCCAGAAGTCTCCGTACATGACCAGCTGGTTCCCTCAATGTCCTCCAGACCAACTGATTTCCTCAGCGTCTTTCTGTCCAACTTCTGGTGACTGTTCTCTCCCACCAACAGCCACTGCATGGGCAGGGTCTGACTAGCGTGTCTGCGTGTACGCTCTCCAATTCAGACTGACATGTGTTTTCCTCTACTGCTTCTCTCTGACTCACTGCCACTGCCACACTAGTTTCCAGCCTCTCCACCCACCACTAGCTGAGATGTGGAGGCCACGCCCCCTCCTGAGTCTGCCCAGGGGTCCTCTCTAAGATGTGTGTGTGAGACCTGGTCACTATGTGTCTGTGCGTACACACCCTACTCAGCCTTTAGGATTACCTGTTTGCACTCACCCAGCATGGGTGCAGTACTCAGTGGTGCCTGACCAGGTCAGGGGCGCCACACACCGAAAACTACTCATGGTTCTGGGTGTACTGAGTACCTCACAGGTTCCCTTTAAAGTAGTCACTTTACAGCAAGTTTAACAGTGTAAATTTGGTGTGCCCTCTAAATAAATCAATGTGGATAATGGTGATGAAAACCGGTCTTTGAGCGCTAGTGATGGATCAGAAACTGTATGTTCTTTTGAAGATAAGGCTTTATTATTAAAAGGATAAAGCTCTTGTTATCACTTCACAACGTGTTTCAGCAAGATCCCCTTGCTTTCCTCAGGTCTACAGTGAACTCTAAATAAATCAACACACATATAGTTTCTTAGTGTTTAAGGTTGAAGTTAGACTTCGGTCCATCGAGTTGAACCCATAACCAAACCTAACATGTTGATCCAGACTAGAGGACGGCAAAAAACTCCATGGGGCAGACAGTAAGCGCCACATTAGGGGAAAAAATCCTTCCCGACTCCACATACAGCAATCAGACTAGTTCCCTGGATCAACGCCCCATCACAGAATCTAGGTGTATAAAACCAGTAATAATATATTTTTCAAGAAAGACATCCAGGCTTCTCCTAAATTTTCGTAGTGAATCAACCATTACGACATTAGGTGGCAGAGAGTTCCATTGTCTTACTGCTCTTACAGTAAAGAATCTGCATCTGTGATTATGTTTAACCTCTTTCTTGTAATGATAGTGGATGCCTCCTTATCCCTGTTGCATGTCTAGGTGTAAAAAGATAATTCGAGAGAGCATTGTACTGTACCCTCATATATTTGTACATTGTAATAAGGTCGCCCCTAAGCCTTTGATTTTCCAAACTGAATAATCCTAAGTTTAATAACCTGTCTTGGTTCTGCTTTCCACCCATTTATTTAATAACCTTGGTTGCTTTTTTCTGCACCCGCTCTAGTTCAGATATGTCCTTTTTATACAGCGGAGACCAAAATTGTATACAGTATTCTACATGTGGTCGCACTAGTGACTTTTATAGGGGTATAATAATGTCTAAACTGCTGGCAACAGAAGTAAGTACACCCCCTAAGTGAAAATGACCAAATTGTGACCAATTAATTATTTACCCTCCCCGATGTCATGTGACATATTAGTATTACAAGGTCTCAGGTGTGAATAGGGAGCAGAGGTCTTAAATTTGGTGTTATCACTCACACACTCTCTCATACTGGTCACTTTACACCTCACTGGAAGTTTACGAGTGAGTGCACATGCTCAGCATCATATCCTGAGGTTAAATCAAAAAATTGCAGAAGACAAAGGTCAAACAGAGGGCAAAATGCCCAATAAAGTATAAGACCCTGCGTCAGCGCTAATCAATAGACAGCATATAAGGAATTGCGCATCCGACATAAAGTAAATAGCGATTTATTTATTAAGTGATTCAATAAACAAAAATTAAAATGATGGGCATGACATCAGCAGGGAAGTGAAGACAAAGGACAATTGTTCCACAACAGGTCAGTATAATTGCAAAATCTACTATCAGAATATTATATGAAGCACACATGCACAAAGTACACACAGTATAATAAAAAATGGAATTCCTCAATGTATTCAGCAAGATAAACTAGGGGCCAAAAAAGGCCACATGTAAAAGTAACCTTTCTCCCTGGTAAAAGACTGCACGTCGAAACGCGCGTAGGAGCCTTCCAGACAGGACACTTGTCCCCCCAGGTAATTCATGCATTTACTTTGATTATCCTACTATTTCCATGATCATGCACTTGTGATCCCTCTTTCAGCTTTTTCATCTAGGCATTTTGTGCTCGTACCTATACTCCTTTGTGCACTATATGCTGGATCACTTACACTGGTCTTCACTATCTTATTATTTTTTATTTGCCTTCTATTTACTGTATTAAAGGGGGTTTCTGCTCGCACTCCCTGCCTTTTGGATTTTTACTTTTACATGTGGCCTTTTTTGGCCTCTAGTTTATCTTGCTGAATACATTGAGGGATTCCATTTTTTATTATACTGTGTGTACTTTGTGCATGTGTGCTTCATATAATATTCTGATAGTAGATTTTGCAATTATACTGACCTGTTGTGGAACAATTGTCCTTTGTCTTCACTTCCCTGCTGATGTCATGCCCATCATTTTAATTTTTGTTTATTGAATCACTTAATAAATAAATCGCTATTTACTTTATGTTGGTTGCGCAATTCCTTATATGCTGTATATCCTGAGGTTGTTTTTTTAAAATAGATGCATGGGTGCCGCCAGCCTTGCTGCAGAGGTTAAACATATGGAGGTCAGCCTGTGAGTGCTCAGACCATACCCCATACATACTACATGAAATTGGTCAGCACGTCTGTCTTCCCAAAAGGAAACCTCTTGTAAAGATGATGCACAAGAAAGCCCGCAAACAGTTTGCTGAAAACTAAGGACATAGATCACTGGAACCATGTCATGTGGTCTGATAAGATGAAAATAAACTTATTTGGTTCAAATGGCATCAAGTTTGGTAAGGAGTACAAAGACAAGTGTGTCTTGTCTACCGTCAAGCATTGTGGTGGGAGTGTCATTGTTTGGGGCTGCATGAGTGCTGCTGGCTGTGAGGAGCTACAGTTCATTGAGGGAACCATGAATGGCAACATGTACTTTACAATACTAAAGCAGAGCATGATCGGCTCCCTTCATAAACTAGGACACAGGGCAGTATTCCAACATGATAATGACCCCAAACACACCTCCAGGATGACCACTGACTTGCTAAAGAAACAGAGGGTAAAGGTGCTGGACTGGCCAAGCATGTCTCCGGACCTAAACCTTATTGAGCATCTATTGGGCATCCTCAAATAGAAGGTGTAGGAGCAAAAGATCTCTAACATCCACCAGCTCTGTGACATCGTCATGGAGGATGGAAGAGGACTCCAGTGGCTTCTGTGAAGCACCAGAGACCTCCATGCCCAAGAGAGTAAAGGCAGTGCTTGAAAATAATGACGGCGACACAAAATATTGACACTTTGGACACGATTTGGCCATTTTCACTTATGGGGTGTACTCACTTTTGCTGCCAGAAGTTTTGACATTAATGGGTTCAGTTATTTAGAGGGCACACCGAATTTATAGTTATACAAGCTGTACACTAACTAATTTACATTGCATCAACATGTCATATTTTTAGAGTTGTCCCATGAAAAGATATAAAATATTTTAAATGTGAGGGGTGTACTCACTTTTGTGATATACTGTATTTGCTAAGGTTTCGATAAATTTAAAACATTTACCATCTACATGGTTTATTACTAAATTAGGGGCGTGCAATACTGAACAGATCCAAACTATGTAATATCCAGAAGAAGAAATGTAATTTAGAAAATCATAGAAAGAGCACATATAACTGATTAATGAAGAATAAGTCCACAGTTATGACCACTACTGCAATGTAGATACATTCTTACACACTGCAGACACAAGTTTGCATATTCTTAATTTTGCAAAATGTATCTAAGATTCAGTTTTATTTGTAGAGTTTCATACTTTTTTATGTGAATTTTGTCAAAGCCTGCTTGGTTAGATTATTTTCCTTCCTTCCCTGAGTTGATATTATGAACAAAGTATATATACGGTAGTATTGTCATAATAACAGACAATGCATTTCCCAAAGTTCATGTTCAATTACAGGCTTGTGTTCAAAATGATCATATGACTTTAAGATTCTGTAAACTTCTCCATGTATTTTTTACCTATTATATCATTTCTTTTTAACTGTTTACTGTTTCAAGAAAGGATGAAAATATATTAATAATATTAATATTGATGAAGTTTCCATTAACACCCAATCTGAGGAGCATTTAAGTTCGAGTTCGAAACAATCCTGATGTTAACTATTGAGCTTTTATCTCTTTTATATAGTTCATTTTTTGTTCATGAAATTCAAATTTTATCACTATTGTCTGTTTTACATACATTTCATTAGAAAAATAAGGAGGAAAAAAAAACAGAACAATGAGCACAGGTGTAATTAGAGTAAATATAACTAGATAGATAGAGAACTAGATAGATAGATAGATAGATACAGAGGGATAGATAGATAAATAGAGAGATAGATAGAGGGATAGATAGAGAGATAGATAGATAGATAGAGGGATAGATAGATAGATACAGAGGGATAGATAGATAAATAGAGAGATGGATAGCTAGATAGATAGATAGATAGATAGATACAGAGGGATAGATAGAGAGAGGGAGAGAGAAAGAGGGATAGATAGAGAGATGGATGGATAGATAGATAGTATTAGCACATCACATTTTAATAACTGCTATAACTTTGTGTCATAAATTTAATTTTGATTTCTACATGATCCAAGACTATAATAAAAAAAATATATATACATGAATCTTACATTTTTGTTTTTATTGACATCATATGTAATTATTTCATAAAAGTATTGAGGTTTGGGATATTGATATAGAATAGATTAAGTTGATGAAGACTCAAAATATTAAATTCTCACTAAAGGTTATAGAGGTCATTATTCAACTTTAAATTTATTATTTGAAATAACCCTTGGATAGAAAAGAAACTTCTTTTTTTTCTTTTTATCACAATGTTGTACAAAAGAAGCAATAAACAAGTCCTAATGTTATAGTGCACATTAACTATTTTATATGAACATTTACTCCATGAACCTTGTGTTATTTTTATGTAAAAGGCAGCGATAAAAATACATAATGTGTCCAGCATGGTTCGGGAACAAGTTTCAGCACCACAGTGGCGGACAGCGGCCACACATGGTGCAGTCCTAACCTAACCTAAAGAATCCTCCTCATTTATTAAATATCTAAAATCACAAACTGCAGATTAATCTTAGCGGACTGGAACTCTAAGACATGGAATCCTTAGGACCCTTCATTGCCTGGGTTAAGGGCATGAGACAACATTTTGGGGGACCTTCCCTTTCTCAAGTGTATCTACCGTAGAAGGAGCTGTCAGCTTTTTTTATTAGTTACATAGGTTGAAAAAAAGACCTAGGTCCATCTTGTTCCCCCTTCCTCCACCAGTTATATATTTTGTCACTAAATCATCTATAACCGACAATGTTGTGTGTACTGAGGAAATCATCCAGCCCTTTTTTGTAGCTGTTATGGTGTCTGCCATTACTACCTCTTGTGGTGGGGAATTCCACGTCTTACTGCTCGAACCATAATAGTTACATATTAGTATTGCAGGATATCCATTTGCTTATAGAAGTATACAAAGTGCATGGTAAGTTTACATATATATATTTTCCTATTTTGACTAACAACTTGACTGTTAAAACATTTCTATGGACGAAAAATACAAAACAGTCTCTCGAATTTCAATTTCTCATACAAAATGTTATAAAAACGTTGCCCATTCAGACCTTTTTTGGACTGAGTACAGCAAGATGGCAAATCCAATGTGCTCCTCTTTGTAATTATTAATTATTCATTATCCCTTTAAGTTGTCACCTCTGTCCTCTTTAGGAATAAAACATTTCAGCTCTGACACTTTATGGTTTATTCTCCAAGAAATGTCTTCGCGCTGTTTTCTTAGGCATTTTCTATTGAGTTTCTCTTGTTTTCTGTCCTTCCTATTCCTTCTAGTTTGAAACATATGATCTATACTCCTTATGTCTGTTTTTTGTTTTCCAATTTGTCCCATACATCATTTGCAGCAACATTATTTCAGAATATAAATGTGTTCCCAAGTATGGAAGGCTTAATGAGATCTTTCTGCGTTTCATAGTTTGTCCTTAATTATTGTATTGCACTTCTGACATATAAACATGGAAATGTCCCTTTCTTTTTTGTTCTTAAGAAGGTTTGTCAATTTCTTTTTCAGGTTTCATAGAACGCTCCTTTCTGCAAGAGAATCAGATTACACTTTTGAACATTATTTAAGATTTTTCATCTAATTCTAGAATGGTCTTCTTAACAAGTTTTAAATTGGAGTCATATATAAAAGCGAATGCTTATTTTTCTTGTTCTATTATACCTTAGCTACCAAGTTAAATAGTTTAATTTGTTTCACTTTTCTGTATATTTTATCCTCTTTCTTTATTTTGTTTTAATATTTTGCTCACATTTTCATCATAAAGTTGTTACCTACTTCATATTATTTTAGTTCTCATTACTTAGATAAATGACAGGTTTTTTAATATTTCTGTTTTTTCATTTTGTAAATAATTTTTCTCTTGATTTTATTTTTCTCTAGTGATATTTTTAGATCTAAAACATTGACTCTTCAATAGTGTGAATTTTGCGGTCTAATGTATTGTATTTAGTTCTTAAATAACTGTATCAACTCAGATTCTGGTCCTTCCCAGACCAAATGTACTTCACTTGCTCCGTTCACTTGTGAATATATAGTTATTCTCAAAAGTCCACATAAAAATATTATTATTTGAGTGCTTGATGACAAAACCATTTTTGTTCTATGCTGTAGTACAAAAAGCAAATTTGAAATATTCCTTAGTTACTACAATTTAAAGTAAACCTGAGCAGAAACACGATCATTTAATTCCCTAATTTTGCATTTTCAGAAAGTTTTTCCCTATCAGAGACAACACCATCTTAATGTTCTATTTTTCAATACAAATTACCAATATTTAAAGTGCGCAAGAATATTTTTTAAGTATTTTTTATACTTTTAATTGGTTCTTATAAATTGGTGCCCTTTAAGTAGTTGTCTAAGCTTTTGAGTATTGGCTCTAAAAAGAAATCAATATAAATTGGTCATGGCTGAATGATAGTTTGGAGGGTTATCTCTATCATTCATCTTGGGGAAGAAATAGGATTTGAAGACATTTGGAGCACATGTAAAAAAGAAATGGTTGAAGAATCATCAATCATAACTTTTGAATGATGCCCGAATTGTAGTTATCTGAATAAATTCCAATTCATCAATTTCCCTTTTTGAACAATATTATTTGTAGATAATTTATATTGTTCAGTTAGGAATGTGCTTCACCTGTCTTTATAAGAAGCAAGGACTCATTCAAGGATCTCAGTGCCAAATTTTCTACTTGTGACAAATTTATATTATGTGGATGTATTAACTCTTGACCATTCTATCTTGATTTCCTTAGGAACAGTTCTCGTACTAAAATCAGAGGTCTCATGTAACTATGGGTCAATCTGAAAAAGGGATATCATATTTGACAGTCTGCGTCTGTTCATATGATTCACATAGTACATTTTAAGTCACGTAATTTATGAAAGTTTACAGTAAAGTCAAATTTATTTAGTCAATATGTGGGAACGAAATAAAAGTTCTTAATAAGAAAGTTACCTCTATATCTCAGTTCTCTGGAGGAAAAATTCATTAGCAGGTTACCTATTCCTTTTTTAACCTTGATCTTGCTTTTTCTTGTGGTTACTTTGTTCTTATTCTCCTGAATCTATACGTGTGCTCTTTTGTTCCTTCTTTTTCTTGTTGTTTTTAAAATAATGCTGCATCTTTTTTCCCCAGATCGTAATGTGATTGTTTGAACTTTGATGATTACATTTTTGAAGTTGAATTGTTAGTATCTGATGTAGAATCCATCATAGATTTGTTGAACTCTCTCCTTCATTGCCTATTTTCAACCACCGTATAGATACAATAGTGTAAATAATCCCTAGTGTTCCATTTAAACTTAGTTTTCCTTGTATAACAATGACTTTTTAAATAGCTTTTTTTATCTCATCATAGACTTTGTTGGATTCCTCTATAGATTTTAGAGTTTTGAATTAAGAATCCAGTTCAGTTAAGTACATTAAATGCAAGAAATCAAGGGAATATCAGTGTGAACCATTTTTCATAATTTATTGCACTATCCCTTGAAACCTTTAGTACGAGTGGACTTCTTATTCATTTTGGTATTCATTGCACTTTAAAGTATTTAAAGAAGACCCATGTAAGGACAGCAAATTTCTTTTTCAGGTTTTCTAAATTTTTATCATATTCGTTTTCATTTTTCTTCATCCCCCTTTGACAGAAGTTACAGCCTCAGCTCCATTTAAAATGTTTTTCCCTTCCACATCTACAAGCATAAATTTATCAGCTCTATATTCCATAATGTAAACTATTTGTACAAATTATATTTTATGGGTATAGTCTCTCTTTATAGACAGCAATGTGTTCAAATTGTGTGATTTTCAGAGATAAAATTATAGGATTCTTGGTGTAATAAATCCTTCCACGTCTGCCGCACCTAAAAACATTATCTGGAGAAATAAACACGACAATATATAAGCTTCATACATGCTAATTAGATAACTTTTTAGTAATTAAGATACATTTTTCTGGCAATGTTTTCATAGTTTATTATAATTTAAAAATAAAACACAATAATTTTTTAGGTGTAAAACAATATTATCTACAAAATCAACAGAAATAATATTCTACACTACTGCCCTCCAACCTGCATGTAGCTAAATCATTAAAATGAAAATTATATATAGTGATCAACTATATAAAGACAATATCAAAAAATGGTCAGTAAATGTGTAGAAAAAAGGTAAGAGATGAAACAGAGAGAGATCAACAAATAAAAGTATATAAACTGATAGTAAAGTCAAAATAAAACAAGAATAAGTAGCATTTGTTTGTACATATGTGTGTCATCTAAAATTAACACTAATTAAGAACATAATCCTAAAATATTGGGATATATTACAAGATAAAAAATAAAGAATAGTGTTCAGAGAGGAACCTTTGATTTTCTTACAGAAAGTAATGTACTACCTCTAATAAATTAAAGCTACATCAAATCTAAAAGTAAAAAACTTTCGTAAGAACAAGAAAGAAAAGTTTTAAACTGCGAAAACTATTAATATTTATTCATCTTTTTGCTTTATCAATGATCTTAGATGCGATATTCAGAATTATGAGAAATAGGAGAAAAGAGAAGAGAAATTAAAAAAAAATATATACGAGACAACGATGGGAAAGGAAATACACAAAGTCAAGAAGATGTTGAAAAAAAACATTCAATTTAGGATGTTTAGTAGATTTACATAATATGACAGAAATTTTTATATTTTTTTATAGAACTGTTGTAAGAATTAAGAACTTTATTTTCAAGTAGGAAACTATAGATGGAAAATTCTATACGCTTTGTACATTTGTATGAGCATGCTATTATCACTTTTTAAAAAGGGAAAGCGTGTAAAGAAAACAGCCATTCCTATGAGTTTATACACTTAATGGGGTTTGTGGTTGCCAGTTCCAGCAGTCGACATGTAATAAGCATGTGATTTGCTTTCTTGCTGGCTAGATTCTCTTCTAAATGTCTCAGTAGAACATAGCACAATGCTAGGATTTGGCAAGCTGAGAGACTTTCGTAAAAAGTCTCCTAGGGCAGAACAACCCTGATACAAAAGTAGAAGGTCTCCCAAAACTCAATGTGTTCCCTAATTGGATGGTGTCAAGGAATGCTGAGGTATCCATGTCTGAGCAGACTTGTAAACTAAATATACAAAAGCTTATCTAAAAATAAAATTACATAAAAATGAATAATTTATGAGGATATTTCCACATTTACTTTTGAAAATGGTTAGTAAACTTGACATCTTTATTACTATTATTGCTTGTACAGGTATATTATCATTTTTCATGGTGCTCCCTCACATAATCAGATACAATCGATTATATAAATGTGTAAAGTTCTTTTCTGAATGTTTGGTCCAGTTGATCGATAATTGGAATCAGTAGGGAAAGATTTGCTCTTTTGGGGATCATGGATTCTGGTTGATCATATACCTCATTCTATTTATTATTTCCCATCCTTCTTAATGGACATGTGTCTTTTTTCAAGCATATTAGATATTTAACAATTAGTGATGAGCGAACAGTAACTATTTGTGTTCAGATTATTTGTAACGAATCCCGAAGTACTATTCCGGTATTCATCACAAACAAGTCATTGGGGAACCCAAGCATTTTTCTTGTTGTGACAAATACTGGAATAGTACTCGGTGTTCGGTAAGCATTAGCCGAACATGAATAGTTACTATTCAACCATCTATATTAACGATGTTACACAAATCCTGTTTCCATCTACAAGTACTCGCCAATTTATTATATTTGTCGTTATAGGTAGAATTGATCTGGTGGGGTTTTACACGTGATCATATTCTAAATATCCTATGATGTTTTTCAGAGTGCTGTGATCTATTCCTGAGTTCAGCTTCCTTACACCGTGTCTCCCCAGCTGTTTTGTCCCCGTCATGCTAGCGGCTGAAGATTATGGTGACTGATAATTAGCAGTTGTCACCTTTCAGCAGCTCGCCCTTTCTTGAGACGAGAACCCAAGGCTGCAGATGTGATCCTCCCCCTGCCTCTATGTCACGTCCTCTACAACACGCAGTCACATTACAGACTCTACTAACCTGATCTTAGCCATCTCACTCTCGGGAAGACTGTATAATGTCCTTAGTAAGGTTATTTATGTATCAAAAACTCCAAATATTCACAAAATGTCATAAAGCCCCATTTATATCATCCAACAAAGAAACAACTAAATCTCCGATGTTCTACCGGCAAGACACCTGCTCTGTATTATTGTGACATACCAATATATAAACCTTGTTTATTTTATGTTGTATAGTGACTGCACCAAAATACTTATATACCTGATTGTTCTATTTATTTGTCACCTCCATAACCAAGATTACTATACAGAGAGATGTGCTGGATGCTTATGGCTTGATTACCTACATAATAAATGCACACTTATGATGGTGTAGCCCTCCCCATTGGAGTAGTTTTCCTTAATTCTCCTTCATTAATCCTGCACCAGGGTCGGGAATGTCTCTTTTAGTATTAAACAGACACCTTTCATAGAGAAAACAAACCAAAACATTTCCAATACTTCATAGTCTTTTATAAAAAGCCTTGTTTCTCTCCTCTGCCGCAGGACTGTCCTTGATGCCTTCTATGAAGGGTTCTTTTAACAAGGACAATGGAATATTGTGGAGATAGGAATTAATAGTTAAGTGGTTGGGATCATTAGTGAGCACATGTGCAATAATTCACATATATTTCTCTCATCATTATTGTACATTATGGAATATTAGATTAAAGGAGTGTAGTAAAAAACTATCGAAGAATATATAGGTATGAGAGTATGAATAGAAATACTGATTGCGTACAGTAGTCAATATGTTTAACGAGAAAATAAGCAATATATTCTAGAAATACAACCCATTCTAGAAATACAACAAGAAATACAACTCAATTAAAGTATTGAGTCTAATCCATAGGTACAACTCACTTAATAAATATTACATTATTGAGTCTAATATATAGATTTTATTTATTAGTTATTAACATCTATTTAAAAGGCACCATTGATTACATGGTGTATGGTGTATAATTCCGTAGATACACCCTTGTCCTTCATAGATACAGTATTGAGACTAATCTAGCTATATAGCCTACTCAATAGCTAAGATATTTAGAATAATCTATATAACGAATCTGATTCATTCATGGGTACAGTTATTATTCTAATCTATATATACAACCTATTATTTCATAGGATATCAGATTAATTGATAGGTATTCACTGTATCTACTATATACGAGAGACCATATTTATAATAAATACACCATAGATAGTGTCTAAACAATTCATCCACTATACGACAGATGCCATATTTATTTTAATGGATACAATATAGACAGCGTCTAAACAACTCAATGCATTCCATAGAAACAATGTCCTATAAACTGTATATATCAAGCACAGTCTACTTACTATGTGCAATATACTCAGATATTCAACATGTAAAACACTACATTGGTCTAGAAAGTGCTTGTGTGTGTTGGTATTGTGGATGGTTGTAATAACTATACAGATTCTACCTTGCATGAATGTAATTATTCTGACAGTGTCCATTGTGACAATGACAATATACGTGACAGTATCACAATTCCACAACAATATTCCATGAAAATAAAGTTTGACAGATGCTTCTTGAAATTTTTGAATGCAGCAAATTACTAACCAAGAAGACTACAATAATTGAATAAAAGAATACATATGTTCTTATTTTATGTAAACTTTAAGTGGTTGATTGTCACATGATTCCCGTAACTTGTAGATTCTTATAGTTTAATGGTGTCAAAGAAAGTAAAAGTATAGAAAGTGATTGACAGTGAAAGAGAAAAAGAGCTAAAGACTAAAGCAAATGACTGGAAGGTGCAGACAAGACATCAACATGTCCAACTACATTTTTCTGGACAGCTGGGTTATAAAAAAAATGAAAAAGTTGAATGCAGTGGACATTCATTAATTAATTAATTCATTTTTTTTTAATTATGCTCTCTTATATAGCACATTCATATTCTACAGCACTTTAAAGACATCATCATCACTACCCCCATTGGGGCTAGCAATCTATATTCCTTAGAGTACCCTGCCCTAATAACATAAATTACTGTCCCTAATAGTATATATATCTTCAGTGTTGTCCCATGAAAAGATATAATAAAGTGGATTCTTTTGGAATTGATAGATATATGTATCTTTTCCTGGGACAACACTGAAGATCTGACACTTTGATACAATGTAAAGTAGGCAGTGCATAGATTGTATAACAGTGTAGATTTGATGTGCCCTCTAAATAGCTCAACACAGCATTAATGTCTAAACAATTGGCAACAAAAATGAGTACACCCCTAAGTGAAAATGGCCAAATTGTGCCCAATTAGCCATTTTCTCTCCCCAGTGCCATGTGACTCATTAGTGTTACAAAGTCTCAGGTATAAATATGGATCAGGCATGTTAAATTTGGTGTTATCACTCACACACTCTCTCATACTGGTCACTAGAAGTCAAATATGGCACCTCATGGTAAAGAATTTTCTGAGGATCTTAAAAATGAATTGATACTCTACATAAAGATGGCCTAGGCTATGAGAAGATTGCCAACACCCTGAAACTGCGCAGCAGCATGGTGGCCAAGACCATACGGTAGTTTAACAAGACAAGTTCCACTCAGAACAGGACTCGCCATGGTCGACGAAAGATGTTGAGTGCACGTGATCAGTGTCATGTCCAGAGCTTGTCTTCTAAAAATAGATATATGAGTTCTCAGTTTTGGTCAGTATTCCAACATGTTAACAAGCCCAAACACACCTCCAAGATGACCACTGCCTTGCTAAAGAAATTGAGCGTAAAGGTGTTAGACTTGCTAAAGATGTCTCCAGACTTAAACCCTATTGAGCATCTGTGGGGCATCCTCAAACAGAAGGTGTAGGAGCGCAAGGTCTCTAACATCCACCAGTTCTGTGATGTCATCATGGAGGAGATGAAGAGGATCCAGCAGCTCCTGTAAAGCTCCAGTGAACTCCATACCCAAGAGAATTAAGGCAGTGCTTGAAAATAATGGTGGCAACAGAAAAATATTACATGTTGGGCACATTTTAGCCATTTTCAATTAAGGGTGTTTTCAGTTTTGTTGTCAGCGGTTTAGACATTAATGGCTGTGTGCTGAGTTATTTAGAGGACACACCAAATTTACACTGTTATACAAGCTGTACACTGACTACTTTACATTTGACGTTGGTCCCCACGTGCTATCCCGGCCCTCGGCGTCATATTCTCCTGGTAGGTGGCTCTGCCTTTGGTTATTACTTGTCTTGGCTTCTTTTGCCGCTTTTACTCCTTTTGAGCTTTGTCTGCCTGGTGTTACTATGATATGTCTGCCGTTACTCAGTAGAGACTTGTTCTCCTGAATGTATGCCTGGGACACGTGGGGTTTTCCCCTCCAGCACCACTTCCCTTGGTCCTATATTTATCTATGTATGCCTATAATTGATCCCCTTACAGCATGTATAATAAAATAATTATATTTTCATAATATGGCTTGTGTGGGTATATTTGCTATCTGGCAAACTGAAAGACTCTTTCTTCTTTTTGGTTTCATTCATTGGTAGAGTTGTTGCCATTTTAATCATTAAGTGGCCCTCTTTTGATTTATTTGACTACTTTACATTGTATCAAAGTGTCATATCTTCAGTGTTGTCCCATGAAAAGGTCTAATAAATTATTTACAAAATACTATATATATATATATATATATATATATTCAGTACATTACATATGTACATATATATGCATACAGTATATACGAGTATATATTCTTCTTCCTCTTTATTTTCTTCCATTGCTCCTTTCCTTTTTGCTTTCCTTTTTTCTCTTTTTTTCCATTCTTTTCCATCCATTCCATTTTTTGACTATACCAGGAATACTTTTTTTTTAATCTATATATGGCTAATTGTACATAGCAAGGCCATATCTAAAATAATTTGAATAAAGGAAGGGATGATCAGTCAGGCAGAAAACAGAACGTGACATTAAGTTTAATTAAACCAAGCAACCCCAAGCAGAGGAAGAGTGAAGGATGGCAGCAGTTGGTGAGCAGACATCAACATAATGTTTACCCTGGCTTTGTTTGCAGGTTCTTATTATTACAAATAGGGGGCCGTGGGATTTGGGCTTCCATAGGGACAAGCACAGGCCCAGAGAGATTTATCAGTCAGGAGATGGGTCTGTGTTTGATGGCACTGATGATTGCTCATTGAGTTGGGCAGGGCATTGCTGTGTGCAAGTGCCCAGTCATCTCTATAGTGTGCCAGCTGATGCATCTTCATAGGCTCTGGACACAAATTCTATATTTGGGCTCTAGGTGGCGCTAGTACTGTGATTCTGAGCACAGTCTATATAGTCACTGTATAATCACATAATGCTTCGGCAATGGTGATTGAGGAAAACTAACCCTATGATGTGGACTATTATTTTCTGATTTAATGATAATTTGATAAGTGTGTGACATTTCAATATTTTTACTTGTTTAAATGTTAGATTCTCTGTATCTCAGTGTCTTACTCTATAATAATGCCATGATTGGGTTTACTATACAAGGCTATGTGCAGGCATTGTGTATTTGTAGCAGATTTTTGTGCATGAAAAAAGAGAGTTGGCAGGAAAAACACTGCTAAAAATATGCATTTTTTTATGCCTTTTTGTGCATGCTTTTGATGCATTTTTTTCTTTTTTTTTCCCCATGCATCTGAAGGGGTAAAAAAATACTTAAAAATGACTTAAAAAATTTTAAATGTTCTTTTGGTTCAAATCTGCCAGAAATAAATAAGCAGCATGTGCATGAAATTTCAGAAATCTGATTTCATTTCCGGGAACGTTTTTTCTGCCATAAACCTAATGGTTTCTTTTGTATTCCATCTTGACAGCTTCTACTCTCTAGAATTAAACCAAACTTACCCTCTCTGTGACTTGTTTTTGTTTGATTTGATCACGACTAGGGATGATCGAATACCTCAAATATTCGGCTTCGCGAATATCCGACGAATAGGTCGCCGCTATGCGAATATTCAATGCGCAATGTAAGTCTATGGGAAGGCCGAATAGTTCTGAATAGTTGTTATTCGGGTTTCTCATAGACTTACATTGTACATCGAATATTCGCGAATAGTCGAATAGTGGCGACCTATTTGGCAAATAGTTGCAAAGCTGAATATTTGAGGTATTCGATCATCCCTAATCACGACTAAAATTATTAAGTTTGAGGTCACAAATGAAATACAGGAGCTGATTTTCTAAGGTTAATTGTCTTAGGTGCGAAACTAAAAATTGGTTAAATTGATTCACTAAATGTGGCAGAATTCCATCTTGGTCTCACATTCCTTCTACCACACTTATTTAATTGATATTATGTGTTTTAGATACTTTTCGCAACTCACCTAGTAGGTATGGGCTTTTGCAGAATAGGGCGCTGGGGCACTTGTTTTAGAGATGTCACAAACAAATTTTGGTTCAAATTTCTTGAGTAGGTTTGTCTCCTTTACTGGAGAGACCATTTGAATATTTCTTAGAGGGGCGTGGCAGCTATAAGTCCCCTTACTTGGCAGCCAGACTGGCTTGCAAAGTCTCCTTAAGGAGAATAGTGTTCCCCCGTGGTCCCCACATAGCTTTCTCATGAGCCAGATCAGACACCCCCATACTTTGCACTGACGAGGGGCAAGCACCCCGAAACACCGTGTCTGCAAATTGGGATTCTGATCTGGCTTATATATCCTGAGTCATATTGCAAAGGATTGTTAAAAATCCACTTGTGACTTTTAGGACCGCTACTTCCAATAGGTGGCGCTGTGCTAGAGTTTGTCTCCTTTACTGGAGAGACAATTTGAGTAGGGTAAGGCAGCTACTAATTGGCGACGTTTATTAAAACTGTTAAAATTTTTAGCGAGTCCAAAAATGTGCCAAATTTATCAAGGTGTTTGATGATTGGTTCCAAAAATTTCCACCAAATCTTGGTGCATTTTTCGACGCACAGGGTCACATTTCTGACCATGACCACCCTTCCAGGCAACCCGCACATATTTCTGCCCATCGCAAATGTGGCTTAGAAAATCTGTAAATCTGCCCTATTGTATTACACAAAGTGACACGGTGTCATATTTTATTTAAATAACTAGATAAATATATAAATATAAATATATATATATATATATATATATATATATATATATATATATATATATATATATATATAGATAGATAGATAGATAGGTAGATAGATAGTGTCCGGGATTGGCATCTGCACCGTGGCAGCTACAGCCACAAAATTTTGCACACTCACACGTCTGGACCCCGAGAGCATCATCGGCTATGTTGTGAGGCGAAATTTTAACCCCGCGCATTCTAATTTACCAATCAATTTTGCCCCTATCTACATAATGGGGAAAAAGTGAAACAAAAAGTGTATCCGCATCATCGCATTTACAATCACAAAATTTTGCACAGACACCTCATGTGACCCAGGGAACGTCGTAGACTATGTTTTGACAGGAAAATTTAACCCCGCGCTTTAGTTACTCTCCAAAAAACATGCCTCCAGTAAAGTAAAGTAAATGGAGCCTGGAACTACAGGTTATTAGTAGGAGCTGTGATTGGTTGCTATAGGAACAAAAGATATTCATAGTATAAGAGCTTTTATGTGAGGTTATAAGATGTCGGTGGGGAGACGGAAAGAGACAGACAGAGACAGCCAGGGAAAGAGACAGACAGACAGACAGACAGGGAAAGAGACAGACGGTGAAAGAGACAGACAGAGACAGACGGGGAAAGAGACAGGCAGAGACAGACTGGGAAAGAGATAGACCGGGAAAGAGACAGACCGGGAAAGAGACAGACCGGGAAAGAGACAGACCGGGAAAGAGACAGACAGACATGTAGACAGGGACAGAGACAGGCAGACAGGGAAGGAGGAGACAGCCAGAGAGACAGACAAAGAGAGATGGGGAAAGACACAGACCTTAATAGGGACAGACGGGGAAAGAAACAGAGAGATAGAGACAGACAAAAAAAGAGACAGACAGAGACAGGCAGACCTGGAAAGAGACAGACCTGGAAAGAGACAGACCTGGAAAGAGACAGACAGAGCACATTACTTGGCCAATTTAGTTAAATCTGTGTGGAATATCTGTGATGTTGAAATATATGTTGTGAAATGCTTCTATTAGCTTAGTTTTTGCCTTTTAATAATTACATTTCTATCTATTTGTTTTGTGGTTTTTGTGTGCAGAATACATTTTTGGTAATACATTTTGTTTTGTTAACAACAGTTATTAACCCGGGCAAAGCCGGGTAGTACAGCTAGTAGTATATAATTTCTAATGTTATGAAGTAAAGCTTTCTGGCAGCATGTGATATAGCCCCCTGCCTATTCTTGTGCTGCTTTACTGCTTCTTCTATGCATGTGCTTTTCTAGCGTACTATGCTGAAGGTGAGAAATCCCAATAAACTTC
The DNA here is from genome assembly GCF_048569485.1 of Anomaloglossus baeobatrachus. Classification (NCBI taxonomy): domain Eukaryota; kingdom Metazoa; phylum Chordata; class Amphibia; order Anura; family Aromobatidae; genus Anomaloglossus; species Anomaloglossus baeobatrachus. The sequence continues at coordinate 531,124,392 of NC_134356.1, read as the reverse complement.
ACTTTCTGTTTGCGTAATCCAAAACCCAAGGAATGTCTGGCCAAGTTCCCGCTAACACCGGCATACAAAAGCAAACAATATTCTAGAGAAGCTAACACTCTAGGACTAACCGGTAGCATACATTTTTTATTGAGTAAGATCCAAGGCCAACATCATTCTCTTAAAAGGTTAGTTCTGATCCTCTCATTTCTGCATCGAGAGGCAAGTGGGTGAAGGTGACATGTCTTCAGATACCTGCCAAGATGCATGTACAATCAGCAGGTATCGTGAGTCTATGTCATTCCTCTCAATGGAGAAACAAGAGTAACCATTTGAGAATCAGTTTGTCCTTTCCATCAAGTTATATACATGACTTTGATGATCAAGGTAGTATGTTCGTATGTCAAGGAACACGAATACTCAAGATATGAAGCAGGAGCTTACCATAGTTTTATCTTTTTATGAATGTGAAATATATACGCTCTCAACCTCCCATCTATAGCATCAATGTATGTATTACCGAATCCTATACTGTAAAGACCAGCTTCTAACATTGTCAACCTTTTCACCAATCTTATTCTTTTTTTTTACAGAATATCAATCTTGTGATAGTTTTAGCTTTGATACTTATATTCCCGGCTACTAACATCAGTGAGTAAATATCCGTATTGCTTACAAGAACCATAGTTCCTTTCTTTGTATTCATCCTGTCTAAATTTCACATTCCCCTCTCTATCTCCAGCAAAAATGATATTTTTCCAGTCTAACCACATTGTTCTCCCATCTTCTTCTGCCTGGTCTGGCACATTGATACTATTAATTATGCATTCTATAGAATAATTACTCAGAAATGCAGCTGCTTACACACTAGGCTTAACCCTCTCTACGTGCAGGTCCTTTGCCTTTTAAAGACATTCTGCATTTGGAAAATGTCATGATAAATGCAGACGGTGCAGTGTAACTACTCATTACCTGCTGGGTGTGAGTATCTGACTAGTGCCAGCCATCTTTTATTTTTTTTTCATGGTTTAGACACTCATAAATATATTCTTCCAGCAGAATTAAGATTAAAAAATCTCACAATTATTTATATAGTATTATTTTTATTATTTCCATGTAGCATTCTTATGGTGTGTGCATATTAATAATCTAATCTCATTTTGGTAAGTTATTGTTTGTCCATTTATATAGATGTAGATAGACATAAATAGAGTGGAAAGTGAGATTTGACTTTATTTTGTGTCTTTGTTATTAGGGATGAGCGAATACTTCGATTATCCAGCTTCGCGAATAATTTCCAAATACCTCGCCGCTATTCGACTATTCGCGAATATTCGATGCACAATGTAAGTCTATGGGAAACCCGAATAACAACTATTTGGAACTATTCGGGCTTCCCATAGATTTATGGTGTGCATCGAATAGTCGAATAGCGGCGAGTTAATCGGAAAATATTCGCGAAGCCGGATAATCGATGTATTTGATCATCCTTATTTATTATTTTGTAAATAGGAGGGTTACAAAGGGAATACAGATATTTATGTATTTAATAAACGTATAATAATCATTTTGATTATTGTTGTTTTTTATTTAATTATTTTTCTATTTCTCATTGTGCTGTACGTTTATGCACATTCACAAAACAGTCTTCAGTGTGAGCTAAATATATTTGGAAGCCTATCCTTGGAACTGCTGGGTAGACTACATTCAGACATCCATGAATTGTATCCGTGTTCTGTGTTTTTCAACAAATAACACATACCCATTAAAGTATAGAATGCTACTCACGTGTTTGTGTTTTTTTGCAGAGACTTGTCCATTTTTCATTGCAGTCACAGGTCAAAATTAGGCCCTGTGTACACAGTGCAGTTTTTGATGAAGTTTTTGGTGCAGTTTGTTGCTCCAACCTGCATGACTTGTCTTCCCCAGCAAAGTCTATGAGAATTCAGAAAGGCTGTGCGCACGTTGCTTCTTTTTTTGCCTGCAGTTTTGGGCGCAGAAAAAGAAGCATGTCAATTCTTTTTGCGTTTTTCCCTGCGTTTTTCCATTGAATATAGTGAAAAAAAACCCACATGGGTAAAAAAAGCACTGAAAAGCGTCAAAAATGCACCGAAAACGCATCAAAAACGCATGAGCAAAAAACGTACGGGCAAAAAAGCACCGAAACGCGTCAAAAACGCATCGAAAATGTATCAAAAACGCATTGGTTTTTTGATGCATTTTTTTCAGCCAGAGGTATGTTTTTCTGCCAGATGGTGCGTTGTTTGCTGAAGAAACAAAACTGCAGTGTGCACACATAGCCTTACCTGTACAATTCTAGGAGGCAAGAAAACACAGATGACATCAATGTACAATCGGTGTGCTGTCCGTAATTAACATTGTAAGAATTAGAAGCTTTGCAATGTATTTATTTATTCTTGTATATGTGAGAATCAATAAGGAAACATTGAAAGTAAAAAATTGATCAAACACTGATGAAACTCAGATCCAAAAAAACTTGCGCCTTAGTGAAAAATCACAGGAGTCTGAATGAGGCCTTATAGTGTATTTCACTACATATCCATATGTTTACCAAGTTACCAAGGTCAGTATGGATAGACTAAGCTGAACATCACAAGAACAGTTGTTGAATGTGGCTCAACCATCTCCTTTTGTGCTCTAGAGGGCAATGAAGTGACATATTTAGCGAGTAATAAGGGTTGTATACAATATCAGACGCCTTTGTATGAGCTTCTCCATTATCATCTTAGGTATTGTTGCCATGATAAAATACCAGATTGATGAACAGTTTATTTTTACAAAGCAGTAGAGGAGTCTTTTCTCCTTATCGTCTATGCCTGATACAGTCAGATTACTGTTCTCACCGTCATTGGAGATGAGAACAATGTCAAGATTTTATTGGGTCTACATCTCACCAACCAATCAGTATTGTTTGTGCCACAAGACAGGATGGCGGCAGAACATCCCCTGCCCTCACTTCCACTCACTTTATAGCAGTGATATGATGCATGCCCCTCTGCAGAACCTATGGCACATGACATTTAGCTACCTTCACTCTCCAGCATTGCAGATGTCTGCATCCTTGACATAACATCAAATGTAGGAGTTGATGGGGAGTTAATTGTGATGGGCACTAGAGGGGACAATGCATTCTCTTTGTGAGACTGATCATCTACAATAAATGATCTGATTTCTACTCTGCAGAACATGGCTATGGTATAGTCTGATTAATCACTAATAGTTCTGCACCAATATCATTGGTACAAATGATTCATTATTTCTTTAAATAACATTGCATGCTGGTTGTTATACACTTATAAGTAGTATATTTATAAATACAATAACATTTAGTGGAACAAAGCACAGCTAACATTTTTCCAGAACAATTGTCCAAACCTAAAAAAGATATTTTCCTACCAGTTGATCAGGCCTAAAATAGTCTTTTTGTAATATACTATTGACGTGCCCATGGGGTCTCTGGGGTTACTCGTCACTGGGCCGGTGTCAGTTTGGGATGTCACAGCGGCCTGGCCCAGTTTCGTGACCCCGGCGGTGTCAATACAGATGGGGATGATGTAAGTAGTTATTCTTGACGCCACCTGTCGTATGCGGCCAGTCATTAGCCGCCGCTGCAGGAAGTCTCTCTGCTGGGGTAGATGGTGACGCAGCTCGGGTGTTGCAGCTCTCCACAGGTAGAGCTAGGCCTCAGAGAGGATGTTGGTGGTAGTAGTCGCCTATGGTGCAGGGACGCGATGATGGGAGTGCCGGCAATGATGGGACGACACATAGGGTGCAGTTCAAGTTCTTTACTCACTGATGTCACACCACCTTTGGAGCATCGTGTTCCACTGTGACGGGCTCCAGCCGATCCCAGATAGTTCAGAGGTCAAGGCCGGTGTTTCCTTCTGTGTGTCCTTTCCAGTGGTCTTCCCTCCACCCCAGCTCCTGGGCTGTGGTACGGGTCACGGGTGCCTGCTACACTCTCCGCGAACCCTGGGATCCCCCTTCTTACTAAGAACCCGGGTCAAGCCTCCAGCTCCGGACCACGGGCCCCTGTCTATCCTTGTCACTTCTGACTGCTGTCTTTTCCTGAGTGCTACCTAGCGCTTGCTGCGCCCGGAGTTAACTGCATGCTGTGTGAGATGGCTCCTAACTTCCCCTGCAGGTGCCCCACCTCCTGGGTTGCTAAATTAGTGGGCAAAAGGTCCCATACCTCGTGATGGCCACCCCTGGCACCTACCCTTGCCCAGTCCCAGTGACAGAGCTCCTGTGTTATGTGTTGGATGTGTTGGGGTGGTTGTTTACCGGCGATGACTTCCTCCGTATCCAAGATGAATATTGCACCTCACGCGCCTGAAGTCGCAGGGGCGTCACACTATTATTTAACAAAGTGTACTGATCTTCCATTTTTACTTCTAGACCTGTGACAACCATTCTCAGCTGGCATCTCTTTCAGATAACGTTCCTTTTAAATTACTCTTGATCTCTAAAAATATTGAATGGAATATCATCTCTGACATCACATTTATGAGACGATTTTGCTTTTTCATTTACTGAGAGCACGTCAATAGTCTACACAGCTAAATGAAGAGTATTCAAGATGTTACAGAGATTTGGTGTCTACTTGTGATGTACTGATAGCAAACAAGGTAAAGTCATGAAAATGGTGTGGAAAGTTTGTTGGAGGTTGCTTGCTACGACTGTTATGGCATGCCCCCTTTCTCATAAAGGTATTCCCTTTCTCCCAATATGCTACATCTCTTAATGAGCAAGTCGGAAATAGAGTCTAAAACACAAAATATGATCCTACGGATAAGCCATCAATGTAGCAGTAGTGAAAACCTAATTAAGCATACAGCTCCTTACTAGAAATGGGCGAACCCGCAGACGTTCAGATTTGGTGGGTCTGAACGGAATTAAAAAAAAAGGTCCAGTTCAGGACCGGACTTGAACCCGTATATCTACCCAGACACCAAACCCCATATATGTCTATGGGGACCTGAACATTGCGCTGTAAAATGGTGGTAGAAAGAGCTAGGGGGCTGCAAAGCAGGACAGTTGAATTTATCAAGCCTTCTGAGCAGCTGTCACATTGCTTCCGGGTCTGCTCATTAACTCTCATAGATATTCACTACTTCACCCATCCACTGTCAGTCTCTTCATCTGTGATTTGTTGCAGTCTGACCACGTCCCCACTCTGTGTGACAGCATTTGGGATAGGTTGGAATCACACATGCTGACTGCATTCCTATAGTGGTGTAAATATAAAAAAAGAAATAAAAAAATGGCATAGGGTCCCATCATATTGTGATACCTAGCTGAGATAAAGCAGATGGCTACAGGCAAAATAAGGGGGACCCTATATGGCTTTTTTTTTTTTTAAATTAGTTAAATAAATAATTTTGAAAATCAGTGTGCGCTCCCCCTTAATGGTATTCTCAGGCTGGAAAGGCCCATGGTTATTACCGCAAACCTAAAAATAGCAGCCCTCAACTGCCCAGAATTGTTACATCCATTAGATGAGACAATTCCAGCACTTTATCCTGCTCACCCATATTGCCCTGGTGCGGTGGCAATCAAGGCAATAAAAAAGGTTAATGACAGCTCACAGCTGCCACTAAGCTCTAGATTACTAATGGGTAGGGCTTTATGAGACCCCCAATTACTAATCCTGTAATTGAAAATAAATAAACACAAACACTGAAAAAATCCTTTATTTGAAATAAAATACAATAAAAACACCCTTTCTCCAACTTATTAATCCCCTCAAACTCCCAAGTTTGACATAATTCACACAAGATGGATGGCATATTCAAAAACATGACCAACCACTGTGGCTTCAGATACACTGACATCACTGAGTTTACCTGTGGTCACACCTGGAGGTTCCCACGGTATCCCACCTGTCACTTCAGGTACTCATTGAACTCACCTCAGGTAAACACATTGACTTCACTAAAGCGGGCTTTACATGCAATGATATCGCTAACGAGATGTCGTTGGGGTCACGGAATTCGTAATGCACATCCGGCCTTGTTAGCGACGTTGTTGCGTGTGAAACGCACGAACGACTGTTAACGATCAAAATTACTCACCTAGTCGTTGATCGTTGACACGTCTTTCTAATCCCAATTATCATTGCTGTTGCAGGACGCCGATTGTTCGTCGTTCCTGCGGCAGCACACATCGCTATGTGTGACACCGCAGGAACGAGGAACATCATCGTACCTGCGGCCGTCCGCAATGAGGAAGGAAGTAGGTGGGTGGGATGTTCCACCCGCTCATCTCTGCCCCTCCGCTTCTATTGGGCGGCTGCTTAGTGACGCCGCTGTGACGCCAAACGTACCTCCACCTTAAAGGAGAGATTGTTCGGCAGCCACAGCGACGTTGGTGAAGAGGTAATTGCATGTGACACTGCCGTAGCGATATTGTTCGCTACGGCAGCGATCACCCCGTGACGCGCCACCGACGTGGGCGGGTGCTATCACTCGCGACATCGCTAGCGATGTTGCAGCGTGTAAAGCCCGCTTAAGACTTGCATCTCCTAGCAGAAAAATGCATTTTTTTGCCAAGAGATGCAGATTTGGTGCTGAAATTTATACACCAAATTCCTGCACCAAGTCTGCATCTTCTAGCAAAAATAACCCCTCTAGCAAAAACGCGATGCGATATTGATTGCTGTTTTGATGCATTTTTTTTCCAGAAGATGCAGATATGGTAAAGGAATTTGGTGTATAAATTCAAGTACCAAATCTGTATCTCCTGGTAGTAAACCGTACAAAAACGCTGTTTTGACTCTGTTCCTGTGTTGTTTTCTGCCAGGAAATGCAAACTTAGTGCACAAAACTGTTGCAGACATTTCTGCACCAAATTTGAATCTCCTCACAGAAAACTACACTGAAACTGCATCAAAACTACAATTTTTCTACGGTTTTCTGCTCATAGATGCAGATTTGGCGTTGTAGAATATAAAACAAATTCCTGCAACAAATCTGCATCAACTGGGAAAAATCCGCATTATTATGTGTTTTGATGCATTTTTTGCCAGAAGATGAAGATTTCGTCCAGGAATTTGGTGTAAAAATTTCAGCACCAAATCTGCATCTTCTGGAAAAAAACAGGACAAAAATCATGGTTTTGACGGTTTTTGTTGCCTTTTTTATTTTGCCAAGAGATGCATTTTTAGTGCTGGAATTTATACAGCAAACTCCCGCGCCAAATCTGCATCTCCTGGAAAAAAAGCTGCATCAAATCCGCATCACTTTTTTATGCTTTTTTTGCCAGGAGATGCAGTATTGGTGCAGGAATTTGGTGTATAAATTCCAGCACCAAATCTGAATCTCTTGGCAAAATACCTGCAGTTTTCTACAAGGAGCTGCCGGTCTCATTGAACTCAATGAGTTCAACTGAGGTGAGGTCAATGAGTTCACCTGAGGTGAGGTCAATGAGTTCACCTGAGGTGAGTTTACCTGCGGTCACAGGTGGGGTACCATGTGAATCTCCAGTTGTGGCCGCAGGTAATCTCAGTGATGTTACCGCTCACAGCTGTGGCTCAGTCAGTGTCTGCCTGAAGCCACACAGGGTGTTCATGTTCTCTAATGTGCCCATGAGCTGTGATTTCAGTGTGTAGCAAAGCCAGAATTGTTATGGAACCTTGTGTAGATTATGTTGGACCTGGGTGTTTGGGGGGTTAATAAATTGGAGATAAAAGATTTTTGGGGTTTAATACCAGGCCCCAGCTGTTGGCTTTATCATGGCTTGATGTCAAAATTGGTGGGAACCACACACCGTTTTTTATAATTATTTATTTAACTATTTTTAAAAAAAAAAAAAATTGGGGACGCTCTTATTTTGATACACAGTCAAGATAAGCACACACCTGAGGGCTACAGCCTGTAGCCATCTGCTTTATCTAAGCTGGGTATCACAATATAGGGAGACCCTATGCCATTTTTTTTAATTTATTTTTACACCCCTATAGGAAAACATGCAGCATGTGTGATTCCAACCAATCACAGACGCTGTCACACAGGGTGAGGGCACAGTCTGACTGCAACCAATCAAAGATGCCGGGACTGATGGTAGGTGAATATGTCTGAGAGCTAATGATTGGACCCAGAAGTAGTGTAACAGCTGCGGGTAAGGTCGGCAAGTATATCTGTCCTTATTCCGTTTCTTTCTATTTCCTTTTTTTTTTCATTTATTTCTATAATTATCTGGGTGGTCAAAACCAAACAGTAACACAGACTTCCCTGAGAAGTCCTTGTTTGGGGTCAGTGCACGAGCACTAGATATCCGGTACGAACCCTGAAGTTTACAGTTCGGGTTCACCCATCACTACTCCTTAGTGGACGTGTGTCTTCTTGGATACAAGCTACAAACAAACCCTAGTGTGATTCTAGAACCTTTTATCTGTTCCTCACATCTTGCTAACATTAATTTAATATTCTAGTTTGAGGCAGCGGAACATACAACATATAATGTGGCTTTAACTATAGCAGAAGTAGTAGTTTTTACCCTTCAAAGAACATGCAATATAGCCTTAATTCTTCAAAGAATTTGTAGTCATTTAGTCTGTACCCATAAGAGAACATGTTATATAGTCTTTATCTTTCGTAAAATGTAATATAGTCTTCAATCACCATAAAACATTTAAAGGGAACCAATCACCAAGTTTATCATATATAACCTAAAGCCAGTGCTATACTGGCACGATCAGATCAGGCTGATTCTCTACATACCTGTAGTGGTCATGTCAGATGTATAGGTTTTGAAATCCAAGACAGTAAATTTTAGAAAAGCAGCAGCTTCTTGAGTTACAGCAGCTGAGGATCAGATAATATCTGGGGGGGTATTCATAGTTATCCCCCCTGTTAGAATTTGCATAAGCATTATACAATCGACCTAGAAGGACCTGTGGTGACGTCATACCCATGTGACCAGAAGGTGCGGGGCCCCAGCCAACAAAGCTGATACCAGAAAGCAACATTTTTCTGTTGCATGAGGCCCCGCCCCTTCTGGTCACATGGGTATGACCTCACACAGGTCCTGTTAGGTCAATTGTATAATACTTATGGTAATTCTAACAGTGGGAAGGGATAACTATGCATATTCCCTCCAGATATTATCTGATCCTCAGCTGCTGTCACTCAAGAAGCTGCTGATTTTATAAACTTTACTTTCTTTGATTTCAAAACCTAAACATTTGAGCTGACCACTAAAAGTATGTAGAGAATCAGCTTGATAGTGCCAGTATAGCACTGGCTTTAGGTTATATACAAAAATCCTTGTGATTGGTTCCCTTTAAGATGGTCTTTACTCTTCAAGTGACATGTAATACAGTCTATATCTTTCATTGAACATGTGAAATTGTCTTCACCCTTCATACAACATGTGTATAGTATAATCTCAGTAGGGCAAAAAATATTGTTTTTATGCTGATGTGGCATGTCATATGGTTTTCCCAGAATTAAGTGATGTGTACTGGTGTTTTAATCATCTTGTATCTAGCTAGGAATTAATAATATTAAGCAGACAAACCTTAGTGTCTTCTGTGACGCCCTGGGCAAGCCAGGGGTCACAGGTCATAACACCACCACACCCTACACCCCCGTTAGGAACACCAAGGCTAACCTAAAATCCTTGTTGCCTTCCTCCAGGGGCTGATGTCCACACCAGGGGGTGGACCAGGCGGTTGGCTCCGCCCACCGAGGAGTTCACAGCCCTGGAGGCGGGAGAACCAGGCAGTGCAGTTTAGGAGGAGGAAGTAGAAAGAAGTGGTAGAGGAGCTAAGGAGAGAAGCTGAAGAAAGGGAAAGTGACAGTTAAGACAGCCTGAAGCTGGTCCGGGTGTGTGCCCCGGACTGAGAGACAGCAAGGTCAGCAGACGGCGGTGACTGTCTGCAGGGGTGGCTGTTTGGAGGTTGCTGAAAGGACCGCGGACGGGTGGTGGCCCGGCGGTACCGGAGCGGTATACGAAGAACAGTCAGCACCAGTGGCAGGGGCCTTTCGGATCCCGGCAAGGCTAGGAGTCGCCGTGAATTTGCCAAATCCGTTAGAGAAGGGGACCTCTGGGTCTCCCAACAAGCAAGTCCCGATTGAAGGCAACAGTCCAACCGTTACAGAGAAACACCGCCACCGCCAGGGCACCAGTTTCTCAGGGCCAGCGCCTGCGGGCAAAGTAGGCCTCCTCCAGCCCATATCCAAGCCGGGGAGCGGGTTACCGGTGGGAACCCATCGCAACCATCATCATCTTAGGTGCAGGAAAAGGGACCGTCACCGTCAACTACTGGGGAAAGCAAGTGCAGCCGTCCGTGGGAACCGTCTTTCCAGCCGTGTGTTTTACCGAGAACTGTGTCATCGTCTCAGGCTGAGTGAGTACCACAGTGCCGCAAGGCACAGCGCTGCCCCCGCGTCCCTGCACCCCAGCAAGCCCTGCATCACGCACCTCATCACTGGGCCCCGGGACAACCAACCCCCAACCCACGGAGGGGAGGACTAACATCTAGCTGCTCCATACCATCACTCCCGGGATCCCCATACAGAGCAGCGGTGGTGTCAACAAATCACCACAACCGTGGGTGGCGTCATGGACAATAAACTATCCCAAAAACCAATCCCCTTTCACTCACGGGAGAGGAGCGCCGCTCGAGTCCCCGAGATCCGGCCCATCGCTCGAGCCACCGAGCAGCAGCGGCAGCCGGACCCGAGCACAATGGGAGAGCGCGGCGTCCCCTCCTCCGCCCGTGACATCTTTCACGAACAGGATCTTACCGCTCTGCCGTTGGGTAGAGGTGCGCCTTGTGACCGCCGGAAGTGTCCGGCCGGAAAATTTCAGAAGTCGCCATCTTTGGCGCGAAAAGTTCCCGCTCGAGCGTCTTCTCGAGTAGTAGAGGCGCGAAGGCCAAAACCACGCCCCGATAGAGGAGGGGCTGGAAAGAGGCTAAGGGGGACGGAAACAAGATGTCTGCGCCCGACGGAGCCGCTGGAGGAGCGGTGGTCGCAGCCGCAGTGGCACCCGTGGATGGGAATGGGCCTGCCCAGGTCCCGGCCGCGCTGGCGGGAGGTGCCGCGGCCCCCGCGCTCGCTCAGGTGATGCCGTTCTCCTTGCCCTATGCGCCCAGAGCTACCTGGCTACCGCAGTATGACGGGAAACCTGATGCTTTACAGGTCTTCCGGAAAAAGCTTAACCCGTTGCTAGAACTGTACCCCCTGACCGATAAGCAACGTGCAGCGGTAGTGCTGGGCCAGTTAACCGGCGCGGCTGAGCAGGAGGCGGAGACCTGGGCCGAGGAGGACCGGTTCTCTGTAGCCACCATCTTTGAGAAGCTACAGACTGCCTTTGAGACCCGTACTGAAGCTGAGCTGAGGATGCAGTTTTACCAGTGCCGGCAACGGTCTGTGGATAGCATTCGGGACTATGCTTTACGTCTGCAAACCGCCCTCCGCACGCTAAAGCGGGTGAATCCTATCAATGAGGCGGACAGCAACAAGATGTTAGTAGAGCAATTTGTGCAGGGGATGAGGTCCCCTGAGGATCGCAAACAACTCCGGCTGTGGGCCCTAGAACACCCTGATGTAGACTTTGCTGTGTTAAAGGAACGGGCCATTAAAGCACTGCAGCCCCCAGCTTCAGAAATCTTGGAGCCAGCCCCGTGGACCATTGAGACGGCCCCCGTTGTGGTGGCCCCTGCCCTACCAACCTTTCCAATACCTACAGCCCCAAGTAGCACGATGGAGGAACTGGCAGCCCAGGTCCGTCGCATGGACGGAGACCTCGCCAAGATTCTCGCTGCACTCCAACCTTTGACCAGATCTCAGCCTCCAGCACAGATACAGCTTGCCGACAGCCCTGAGGATGTTCCCTGGATGCAGCGGAGAAGTGCTAACAACCCGCGGAGCAGACCTCCAACCTGCTACAAGTGCCGTAAGCCTGGGCATTACTTCCGACAGTGCCCGTTAAACGAGCAACCCCTGGGGCCCCGGGCCAATCCTCAGGAGTAGAACCCCGTGGCCCCCCAGACTGGCGGGACTGGTATATCAGGGCCCGACCCATCATCCCCGTGGCTGTGGACGGCATACCGGTGATGGCTCTCTTGGACACTGGATCACAGGTAACCACCATACCATACACATTGTACCAGCGGTATTGGGGGATAGACGAGCTGGCACCCCCAGGTACTAGTATAACACTAATTGCTGCTAATGGACTCCTATTGACCCAAGTGGGGTATAAACAGGTGGCTATGACAGTGGGGCAAGATGAACTGTAACACCAGGGTATGATTGTGATCATGAATGAACCCAGTGATCATAACCCGAAGATAGTGCTAGGAACCAATGTGATGCAGCACTGTATGGGTGATGTGTTGGCCCTACTGCAACAGCTGGCCGCCACAGCGGCGGGGAGCCGACAGAGAGCTGTGCAGCATGAGATCCGAGCCTTGATGTACCGCCAGCATGTAAACTCAACAGGAGGAGAGATTGGTGGAGTGAGAGTGATGGATGTTGCTCCGTTGATTGTGCCCCCTAGGAGTGAGATGATGATTTGGTGTAGGGCAGCGGTAGGGCCTAAGGGGCGTGACTACCCTGCCATGATGGAGCCCATACCCTCCGAGCACTGGCCCACTGTAATGGCCGCCCGAGGTGGTAGACGTAAAGAAGGGGAGAGTGCCCGTGAGGGTACTGAACTGTGGGGAGGAAGAAGTCAGGCTTCCCCGGTATGCCACCATTGCCAAGCTGCTCACCCTGGATCCCCACACCATCCACGAGGCCACTCCCTCAGTTTCCCCACCTACTACCAGCACTCCCCCGCCTCAAGGAGAGGTAAATGAGTGGCACCAACAGCTACACATGGGCACTGATGATACCCCTACACATCACAAAGCAGGGGTATACAGGGTGGTGCGGGAGTATGAACAAGTTTTCAGCAAACATCTGTAAGGGGTGGGCAGACCCCTTACAATGAGGTACAGTTTCCCCGGAATGTTGATGTGATTTAATAAAAATGTTTTATTGTTATTACACTGTTTTAGTGGGATCCCCTGGTGGCCGGGTGGGACAGCTGTCTCCACAGAAACAGGGCAGAGGAAAGGAGGAGCCGGCAGAAGAAAGGGGAGGGTGAAGAAGAGTTGTGAGGGAAAAAGTTAGAGCCAGCAGGCAGTGAAGCCCGGGATGGGAGAGAAGAAGCAGAAGGGGCAGAGTGTGGGAGCTGGGGGAATAGGAAAGCCGGAGAGAAGAAGAGAAGGAGTAGCCTCAAGTGCGAAGCAATACTGGTGTGGGTCCAGTAGGGGTTAGCCGGAGTGGGAGCCAGGTGAAGTGGATTAGCCGGGCACATCCCCACTGGAGAAGACGTCAGGAACAGGTTTTTTCCCCTCAGCAAAAGTGTGAAGTCACCTGAAGTGTTGTGCCTCTGTGAAGAAGTGTTTAATAAAATGCCTGCTGGTTCAATTGATCCATGTCTGCAGAGTCTCTGTACAATCGACGACGGCGTCTGCACCACCACACTCTGCCCCACCAAGTCATCTCCTGTCTCCAAAGTGACGGCGGCACCAGGGGTAAGCCTAGCAGAAGGGGCCACGACTACAATCCCCGAGGCACCCCTGGCACCCCGTTACATGTGGCGTAGTCGGCAGGATCCGGATCATATGCAAGGGGTCCCGATCCAAGAAGATGGAGACCAAGTGGTGCCTAGGGCACAGGATCCGGATTATTGGCAAAGGGTCCCGATCCCATGGTGGGAAGAAGAAGTAGTGCCTAAGGCGTTGGACCGGGCACAAGATGGCGGCAAGATGGCCGCCGTCTTCATGGACACTGTGAGCGCGCGAAGAATTGGCGCCAAAAAAAGAGCCTGGGGCTGGCCTGTAAAGAAAAAGAAGTGCGGAGTGCGCCACTTAAAGAGGGGAGGTGCTGGCCCCGGGATGATGCTGAGGAAGACATGTGAAGTGGGCGGTGTTGCAGCAAGAAAGAAGAACCGCCTTGGCCGGGTCGACGTGATGTGCGAGACTGGGGGTGGAGTCTACCCAAGAGCGGGAAAAGAAGGCCCGCCTCCACCTTCCCCAGCATCTCCACTGTCCCCGACGCCATTACCAGAAGCAACTACTCAGAAAGTGACGTCGAGCAAGATGGAGAACTCAGAAAGACAGCAAGCTGCGGTGGCTGCATTGGTCGCGACTAGTCTGGGCAGAGGACCCCCAAAGCAGACTGCGGCTGCGGAAGGACTCACCCCTAACTTACCGGCTGTGCCCGGAGGACCGGAGCGGCCCACGAAGGTTACCTGGGTTACCACCTGGGACGCCGCGACCGGAGAGACCACGACCGAGGTCCGAGCTACTTACATGGCACAGCTGCCGTCGGGAAACAGACTCCTGGGAACTCCCTATCGGTGCCCGGAGGTACCCCCGCCGGTCGCGGTGGGATCTTCAACCCCCGCAACAGTTCCGGCCCCGGAAGAACCACACGCCCGGGAGCTAGAAAAGGACGAGTGGGGGTTCTTCTGGGATCCAGTGAAGCCGTCGTCCCAGACTCGGCGGAAGTCCCCATCACCTGAACCCGACCCGGTACAGGAGAGGTTGCTGGCCGAGACCGTGGCCCGCGAAATGATGACTGGTCCCCGGAGTGATGAGTTCGAACGCCAGTGTACCATCGGTACCGTAGTAAAGTTCAACCAGAACGAGGGCTATGGTTTCATCGAGGATGAAGAGACCGGTGACCATTACTTTTACAACCGGGTGAACTTGAACACTGAGGGCCTACCACAACGCCTTCATACCTTATACCCGGGAGAGAAGGTGAGGTTCATGAGAGAGGTGGGATGCCAGGGCCTATTCGCAGTAGGAGTGACCCGGATGCCCACTACCCAAGAGGCTGCACAATGGCAGCAAGAAATCGAGTGGGAAGAATGCCAATACCGGCGGCGTACACAGCAAAGACCGGTACTAGCTGAGATTTCCCGCCCGAGAAGCACACTGGCAGTAGCACCTGAAGTCATGACCGGACCGAGCGCTGACCCAGAGAAGGGGACCCCGGCGGTGCTGGCTATACAACAGAGCCTGGTTACTCACCCGGTAATCGTCATGGGCAGCCCCAAGCCGTCCCGTGCAGCGACCCCATCACCCCCGTCGGGGGTTGAGGAGACAAGACCGGAGACTGAGATACCGGAGCCAACCGTCAACTATGAACCCTTCCGGAGGCTGCGCCGGTTGCCTGGTCAGTCCTTGTCTGACTACGTGAAGGCTCAATGGGCTGAATGGCAACGGGCTTATCACCCTGAGTGAACTGTCATGACCGGGAGCTAATGGACCTGTTTGTTTGGAGACCAGCATTGTTCAAGAGCCGGAAAAGTTTTACCGTTTACAACCTGTTCAAGCTGCTGAGCCCGGAAGGAGCCTAACGCTGGACTGAGCCAGGGGCTCCCTCCATGTTGTTGAAAAAAAGACTCTGTGGTTTAGTGTTCCTGCCTACTAAGACCGGGGGTGCTGCAAAAGTCTCCGGGCAGAAGCCCTGCAAAGACCGGGAGTGCTTGCTGAAGGCCTCCGGGCACGTTACCTACTAAGACCGGGAGCTCCCAGGAGGGACTCCGGGCGCCGGACTTGTGCGCCCCTTGCGCGGGCCCGAAGGTAGACATGTCTGTAGTTTTATTAAAATGACTTTATTACTTGAATATGGTTTTTAGGTTTGTGCCTTGCCGGGAGGCTTAGGCTTAAAGAGGGGAGGTATGTAAGGGGTGGGCAGACCCCTTACAATGAGGTACAGTTTCCCCGGAATGTTGATGTGATTTAATAAAAATGTTTTATTTTTATTACACTGTTTTAGTGGGATCCCCTGGTGGCCGGGTGGGACGGCTGTCTCCACAGAAACAGGGCAGAGGAAAGGAGGAGCCGGCAAAAGAAAGGGGAGGGTGAAGAAGAGTTGTGAGGGAAAAGGTTAGAGCCAGCAGGCAGTGAAGCCCGGGACGGGAGAGAAGAAGCAGAAGGGGCAGAGTGTGGGAGCTGGGTGAATAGGAAAGCCGGAGAGAAGAAGAGAAGGAGTAGCCTCAAGTGCGAAGCAATACTGGTGTGGGTCCAGTAGGTGTTAGCCGGACTGGGAGCCAGGTGAAGTGGATTAGCCGGGCACATCCCCACTGGAGGAGACGTCAGGAACAGGTTTTTTCCCCTCAGCAAAAGTGTGAAGTCACCTGAAGTGTTGTGCCTCTGTGAAGAAGAAGTGTTTAATAAAATGCCTGCTGGTTCAATTGATCCATGTCTGCAGAGTCTCTGTACAACCGACGACGGCGTCTGCACCACCACACTCTGCCCCACCAAGTCATCTCCTGTCTCAAAGTGACGGCGGCACCAGGGGTAAGCCTAGCAGAAGGGGCCACGACTACAATCCCCGAGGCACCCCTGGCACCCCGTTACACATCCACTAGACTTTGGGCAGATCAAAGGGGTCCAACACCACATCCCCACCGGTGAACACCCCCCTATCAAAGAGAGGTACAGGCCTATTCCCCCTGCACATTACCAGTGTGCCAAAGATATGTTGAGGAACATGAAGGAGGTAGGGGTTATTCGGGACAGCTGTAGTCCCTGGGCCGCTCCGTTGGTACTGGTCAAGAAGAAGGATGGTACCATGCGGATGTGTGTGGACTACCGGAAGATTAATCAGATAACGCATAAAGATGCCTACCCACTGCCCCGTATTGAAGAGTCTTTGGCCGCACTGAGAACCGCAAATTACTTCTCTACCCTTCACCTCACCAGTGGGTACTGGCAAGTGGCAGTGGCCCCAGAAGATCGGGAGAAAACCGCCTTCACCACCCCAATGGGGCTCTGTGAATTCAATAGTATGCCGTTTGGGCTGTGCAATGCCCATGGAACCTTCCAACGGCTGATGGAGTGCTGTCTGGGACATCTAAACTTCGAGACCGTCCTGTTATACCTGGATGATGTGATTGTGTACTCTCAGACGTATGAAGCCAACTGGAGCACCTAGCCGAGGTGTTCGCGTCCCTTGCCAAATACGGGATGAAGTTGAAGCCCTCCAAGTGCCACCTGCTGAAACCCAGAGTGCAGTACCTGGGGCATGTGGTGAGTGCGGAAGGTGTCGCCCCCGACCCTGAGAAGATCACTGCCATCCAGGACTGGCCAAGACCAACCACTGTGAGGGAAGTAAGGCAGTTTTTGGGTCTGGTGGGGTACTACCGGCGCTTCATCAAGGGGTACACGAAGATGGCTGCTCCCATGCAAGACCTCCTCGTGGGACAGACCAAAGGTGGTAGACCCATCGGAGCCCCACTGGTGTGGGAGGACGGGCATGAGGAATCCTTCCGTCAGCTGAAAGCGGCCTTGACTGGAGAAGAGGTCCTAGCGTACCCTGACTACGGCTGCCCATTCATCCACTACAAAGATGCCAGCAATGTGGGTTTGGGGGCAGTCCTGTCCCAGGTCCAGGAAGGAAAGGAGAAGGTGATTGCCTATGCTAGCCGAAAACTCCGGCCGACTGAAAGGAACCCTGAGAACTACAGCTCCTTCAAGCTCGAGCTCCTGGCACTGGTGTGGGCTATCACCGAGCGGTTCCGCCACTACTTGGCCGCAGCAAAATTCACCGCTTTCACGGATAACAATCCGTTGACTCACCTGGACACGGCCAAGCTGGGCGCGTTGGAGCAGCGGTGGGTGGCCAGACTAGCCAACTATGACTTCACAATCAAATACAGGGCCGGTCGTGTCAACATTAATGCTGATGCCCTCTCTCGGATGCCCCACTTGTCAGAAGGAGGGTGCGAGGATGATGACCTCGAAGAGATCGAGTTGCCTGCATTCCACCGGCCACCAACTGAGAAGGTACATGTCCACCAACAACGGGTGAACCTGGATCCGCTGCCCAGTCAGGAGTGGCAGGAAGCTCAAAATCAGGCGCCCGCTGTCCGCTTAGTCAAGACCCTGTTGGAGCAAGGCGCTGCTGGGATGGACCCTGCCGCCCCAGCTGAAGCCCAACGCTTGTGGAAGGAATGGACCCGGCTGTGTCTACATCAGGGGAGGTTGTACCGTGAGCTGATCAAGCCGAAGACCCATGAGAAGAACCGCCAGTTGGTTATTCCCCAAGCTGATGTACCCACTGTTCTGCAGGCGTACCATGATGGTGCCGGCCACTTCGGATGGAAGAAGCTGGAGATGCTGTTGAGGGAGCGGTTCTATTGGAGTGGGATGCGGGAGTCTGTGGAGGCCTGGTGTCGAGAGTGCGGTCCTTGTACGTTGAGGAGGAAGGATGAAGCCAGCCAGAAGGCTCCCCTACGCCCGATCATTACACACCAACCGCTGGAGCTGGTCGCCTTGGACCATGTAAAGCTCACCCCCAGCCGAAGTGGGTACACTTACGCTCTGACCATAGTAGATCATTACTCCCGGTTCATGGTGGTTGTCCCGGTCAAGGACTTAACCGGCCGTACCGCCGCTAGAGCGTTCCAAGCTTACTTCTGTCGACCCCATGGATACCCTGAGAAGGTGCTTACCGACCAAGGTCCAGCCTTTGAGGCGGAGGTGTTCCATGAGTTCTGTCAGCTGTATGGCTGCAAGAAGATCCGGACCACACCTTACCATGCCCAGACCAACGGTATGTGTGAGAAGATGAACCATCTGGTCCTTGGCCTCCTCAAAACGTTGCCGTTGGAGGAGCGGAACCTGTGGCCGGAGAAGCTGCCTGACTTGGTCGATATGTACAACAATATCCCGTCTAGCTCAACGAAGTGTACCCCAGCGTATCTGATGAGGGCTCGGCCCGGCCGACTGCCGGTGGACCTGGAAATGGGACTGGAAGCCCCAGAGACACTCCCCTCAACGGCTGAATGGGACACCCGGCGGAGGGTGCAGTACCGACAGATTCAGGAGTATGTGGAGAAGAATCTAAGTCGGAGTCGAGAACAACAGGAGCGGCGCTTCAATCAGAAAGCGTCTGCGGGCCCTTTCCAGCCTGGAGATGGGGTGTTAAAGCGGAAGAGGAAGACCCACAAGCTGGATGATCAATGGGAACAAATCCCATATGTCATACAACCCACAGGATGGGAAGATGGAAAGGCCTACCAGATCAGTCGTGACCAAGGGGGCACTTTGGCCACGGTTTCCCGGGACCATCTGAAAAGGTGCCCACCAGCATTGAGGGCGACGGCTGAAGTACCAGTTCCTCCACCAGCAGAGAAGGCAAAAGAGGTGATCCACACTGTGATGGGTGACTTCCCAGCAGACTGGCCTACACAGAACGGCGCGGTGATTCTTCCAGTGATACTGTTCCCACAACCTGTGGATGAAGAAGTGGTGGAAGCGGTCAACCGTGAGCCAGAACCAGTGCCAGTGCCCAGGGATGAACCTGTGCCCAGCTCCCCTATGCCTCCGCCTGCCCCACACGATAGCAGGGAGGAGGAACCGATTGTTCCCTCTGCCCCACTGCCTAGCCCCACTGACACCGGACCCCGGAGGTCCACCCGTCCCAACCTAGGTAGGCCCCCACTTAGGTACAGGGAAACCGTTCTTTAAAAGGGGGGGGGAGGGGGAAGAAAACATGTGTGTTTGAAAAAAGTTTTGCAAAAATGAGAATGATAACCGAAGATTTACCTGATTGTCTACCGTGATTGGAAACCGGCCGTTGCCGGCACCGTTGTCCCCGTGGGGACCACTTGAAAAGTTGTTTGCATAGAAACTTCTATGGACAAGCCCGTGAACTTGCAGGGCAACCACAAACGTTAAGTGGCTTGTAAATAAATCTGTTGTTACAGCTAACCGTAACCGCCTCCGGAGAGGCAGGTTGGAGGGAGGGCCCGCAGTGGAGCAGGCTGGGGCCCAGCCACCACAGGAACCGGTGGCTACCCTCTGGAGCGGAAGGACAGATCCCGCTCTGGTAACTTGGTGCAGGACTGGGGTCAATGGGTGCTGCCTGGGTTTTAGGGGCAGCATCAGGGCCAGGTTACTTGGGTGGGAGAGAGCGGCAGCCGCAACCGTTAAAAATGTTTGCAACGTTTAAGTACCGAACCTCCCGATGTGGGATGATGTCATAAGTTGTATTATGTTCACCTTTTATATATTTTGCAGAAAATAAAACCGGTGTTGGACGGGCAGTCCGCGGACGGTCTGCATTTTGCTAAGGGGGAATGTGACGCCCTGGGCAAGCCAGGGGTCACAGGTCATAACAGCACCACACCCTACACCCCAGTTAGGAACACCAAGGCTAACCTAAAATCCTTGTTGCCTTCCTCCAGGGGCTGATGTTCACACCAGGGGGTGGACCAGGCGGTTGGCTCCGCCCACCGAGGAGTTCACAGCCCTGGAGGCGGGAGAACCAGGCAGTGCAGTTTAGGAGGAGGAAGTAGAAGGAAGTGGTAGAGGAGCTAAGGAGAGAAGCTGAAGAAAGGGAAAGTGACAGTTAAGACAGCCTGAAGCTGGTCTGGGTGTGTGCCCCGGACTGAGAGACAGCAAGGTCAGCAGATGGCGGTGACTGTCTGCAGGGGTGGCTGTTTGGAGGTTGCTGAAAGGACCGCGGACGGGTGGTGGCCGGTGGGAACCCATCGCAACCATCATCATCTTAGGTGCAGGAAAAGGGACCGTCACCGTCAACTACTGGAGAAAGCAAGTGCAGCCGTCCGTGGGAACCGTCTTTCCAGCCGTGTGTTTTACCGAGAACTGTGTCATCATCTCAGGCTGAGTGAGTACCACAGTGCCACAAGGCACAGCGCTGCCCCCGCGTCCCTGCACCCCACCAATCCCTGCATCACGCACCTCATCACTGGGCCCCGGGACAACCAACCCCTTACCCACGGAGGGGAGGACTAACATCTAGCTGCTCCATACCATCACTCCCGGGATCCCCATACAGAGCAGCGGTGGTGTCAACAAATCACCACAACCGTGGGTGGCGTCACGGACAATAAACTATCCCAAAAACCAATCCCCTTTCACTCACGGGCGAGGAGCGCCGCTCGAGTCCCCGGGATCCGGACCATCACTCGAGCTACCGAGCAGCAGCGGCAGCCGGACCCGAGCAGTGGGAGAGCGCGGTGTCCCCTTCTCCGCCTGCGACACTTCCCTATGATACAATTAGAGATGAGCGAACCGGCCGTGGTTCGGCTCGAGTTCGGTTCGTCGAACAGAGGACTCGTTCGAGTTCAGTTCGGCGAACGTTCAACGAACCGAACTCGAACCAATAGGAAATAATGGGAGGCAATCACAAACACATAAAAACGCATTATAAATGTACACATACAGTTAATAAACATTGCCATAACACTTACCGGTGCCCGCGATGCGTCCTGCACTCTGTCTCCTGTCACTATTCCTTCTGATGATCGCTGCGTCCTCCCGATAACCATTACTGACAGGTCCTTCCGTGACGTCGTCAAAATAGCCATGTGACCAGTCACGTGGCTATTATCTTATTGGCTACAGACTGGTCACATGGCTTTGACGTCATGTCCTGTCCTAGATCCTGTCATTGCACTCTCCGGTACACGGTGCACATTTGTGTATCGCCGTGTACCGGCGACATGCTCTAGCACACGGTCGACACCCCGTTCCGTTAGGGACCGGCTAACACAGCCGGTCATTAACGGAGATCACCGTTGCCATAGCAACGCAGTTAGCGGTGACGTCTCGGCTAACCGCGGCTCCGGGAATCACATGATCGGAGCACCGTTGCTATGGTAACGCGTCTGTCAGCGTTACCGCTGTTACCGCTAACAGCCAGCAGCACTGATCACTCACGGAGTGAAGGCTGCACGCTGCTTCCCGTGCAGCCTTCACGGAGTGAAGGCTGCACGGGAAGCAGCATCTTCCACCATGCAGCAGTGATGGAGCAGAGCTGCATTTGTTGAATGAGAAAGACAGAAGACCATGGATCGTGGAGGGCTGACAGGGGGTAATAAAGATGGAGTCTCTAATGTGTCTGTGTATTTATTTCTATTAAAGTATTTTTTCTATGCTTCCCTGGATTTTCCATTGCCAGTGAAGGTAACACCAAGCAGTGGGGGTTAGCAGCCAGTAGCTGCTTGTATTACCCTTAGCTAGCAATACAAAAAATGCCCATATATATTTTTTTTAATTATTTATTTAAATAACTAAAAACAAAATGGGCTTCCCTGTATTTTGATTGCTGGACATCACAGTGCTGTAAAAATAAATCTTTAAAAAAAATGATGTAGTGCTCCGCTGTATTTTTGATTCTCAGCGCAGATAAAGCAGACAGCTATGGGTTGCCACCCCCATCTGCCTGCCATTGCCTTGGTTGGCAATCAAAATACAGGGAAGCCCATTAATTTTTTCTATTTAAAAAATAGTTCAAAACAAAATGACGTTGGGTCCCCAACATGATGGATAGGGAGTAAATGCCTGAATGAGCATGTGCCATCAGCACTAGTGGCAGTGTCCAGGCAGAAAGGCAGATGGTACGTCAGTCATAGGTAAATTAAAGTCGGCTTTGATCCATATCTGATTCATTTTGACAAATGTATGTTTTTCCACACTTACAGAAGATAACCTTGTCTGTGTGGGTCTAACAAAGTCACCAGCTGTGCTGAATACCCTTTCTGCCTGTACAGTGGAGACTAGACATGACAGAATGCCCATAACACATTGGGCCACTTCTTACCATTGATCCAATCTGCTGAACCAGAGATCTATGTTACGGGTGCTAATGGTATCTGCTTGAGAAAGAATAATGGAATGTTACTGTTCAGCTGGTGCCTCGTTGTTTGATGAAGCACATTAGGTTTGTACAGAGGTAGATAAAACATCTCAGTCATTATGTTCAATATACTGTATTTACTGCTGCTGCCTTGACTATTTATTCTGGCCCTAGCGCTGGCACGAATGGGTAACTAGCTTTTGGTTGTGTGGATCACCTTGTGAACCATGTGGTTTGCAGTCGTTCACCTACAAAAGCTTCACCAAGGAGCGAACATAAGTTATCTTGGAAATATGACAATTTGGACTCCCTTCCATTTGCCTGAAAAAAATTGCCACCCTTTTTCTTTATAGCAAGAATGTAACTGAATGACTGTCCAGTAGTCAACCCTTTGCTTGAAGGTAATGATATACCTGTCATACCACAAGCATTTGCACACATAGCTTGCCAACGCAATTGAGGACCACATTGGTTCACCTTCCCCATCTCGCTGAAAAGCTTGCTTGTCTTGGACATCATTATTGTGGTTGTTATCATTTTTTTCTGACTGTGAGTTTTGTTCCCTGCCTGTGCATAGGATAAATCAGTGTCCCATTCCAGATCCACCTGCTGCTTCTCCTCTTCTTTGTCTACATCCTATGGCATGTAACATGGACCTTTGGGGTCACTAGCAGCCACAGAGTGGCCAAAAACATGTAAACGTTGCTTTTCTTCCTGCATTCCCTATATTACTGTAGTGAGTTTTTTTTCCAAATGAGGGTGATGACATTGTTGATTCCACAGTCGCTGTTACTCTTCGAAGGATTTCAGTAGGTGACACATGATCTTAATTAGCTGCCATGATTCAGCTTGGCTACAGCATGATATATTTCACTTTACGCTACTCATACATATACAACAACATATGCAGCATCAAATTCAATCAGTTGTCATTTTGCAAATCAGGCAGCACTCTGAGAGACTGTTGTTTTTGCAAAGCCAATAGAGTGTGCTTTGCCACATAGGAACAATGAAATGAGCAGACACTTTTCTAGCCATAGCCACTACTTTCCCCAAGTGTGTACATTTCTTAATGCAATTTCTTATGATTAAATTGAGAACATGTGCCAAGCAGGGAGCAATTGTCACTTTGGCCAAACGTAAGGCAGAATGTTCCAGGCATTGTTGCTAATAACAGTTCCGAGCTGCAGTTGATGGGAAGCCATCAAGCATGAAATGTGCTGCTTGATGCACAGCAGCAACTTGTCCACTGTATGGCTTTTGTCCCGACGCGTTGAAGCTGTAGAACCATATGGCTTTACCTTGTATTAATGAAAAAAATGAGTTCAGTGTGTGGAATCAATGTTGTGCCCTATTGCTATTGGGGGTTGGGTCAAATCTATTGAGGAGGCTGCAAAGGAGTTGCGGAGGAGATAGATAACTGCTACCTTGAAGTTTAAATAGACATAGCTCCCAGTTGCAGAGGCTTCACCTGTCCTGGTTGCAGTGGTGCATTACTGCCATGCCAAACATTCACACAGTGGGCTGTAAATCTTATGTATGCCGCATCCCATAGTTGCTTTGTCAGGTGTCTACTATGTAGTGCACTTTATAGCTCAAAGACAAGTTGACAGACCAAACAGAGCAAAAATAATTCTTCAGATTAGTCACAGAAGCGCCTTTCAATGTACCTGCAGAACAACAGAAATGGAAATATGTTACCAAAAGAAGCAAAAGGATGAGAAGGCAGTCAGCACCCATACTACTGAAGACTCGCTAACAGGTTATCCAGTGGGACAACTACAAAGATGTACATAAAAAAATGCTTTGACAAAAAAAACACACCAGTAAACAATTAGAGCCTCTTGAAGATAGATTAAGAAGTGCTGAGAAGAAGAAAAGGAGAGGAACAAAATCCACTATTTGCCGACAAGATATCAGCTCACAAGAAGTGCACTGTCTCCCGGGTGCCAAAATCAAAGAGGTGCCTGATAGGCTATCAAGACTCTTCAGTGCCACAGATGACTACCATCTCTACTAATACATATAGTAACAAATGGCAAAAAAGGACCTGAAAACTATATGCAGAGACTTTGAAGACCTAGGTTGGAAAGTGAAGGAATTGGTAGCACAGGTCGTGTTCTCATCCATCTTCCCAGTGGATGGCAATGGAACAAATTGAACAGGATTCCATAGGTTAAAAACTGGCTACGTCATTGGTGCCGTCAGCAATGTTTTGGTTTTCTTGACCATGGACCATGAACTGAATAATCTGTATGATGACACCTTGCTAGAGATCAGTTGCATCTTCCAAAAACAGGAAAACACATATTTGGTAGACCCCTTGCTACAATCATCAGGAGAGCTTTAAACTACTGCGATATGGAATGGGAAATATACGGCCATGAAAAAGTATACGGCTAATGAATTCTTTTGAGAACCCTACTATTAAAAGTGGAAATAAAGAATAAAGACAAAAATTATGAATGAAAATAGAGGAGGAAGAGAAACCAAATATAAACTAAAATGTGTTTATCCAAATGCACAGAGCATGGGAAACAAACAAGAAGAATTGGAGCTGCTAAGGCAGGAAGGGAGATATCATAGGCATCACTGAAACTTGGTGGGATGATACACATGATGAGTATACAAACCTTAAAGCTACAACTTATTTGTAAGAAGCAGGTTTAATAAGAGAGGAGGATGTGATGCATTTTATGTTAGGAAAGCATATATCTCCATAGAAATCCAAGCTTTAGACAATGATATCTCTGTAGAAACTGTTTGGGTAAGAATAGAAGAACTGAAAGGACACTAGTGTACAGTAGGTATTGACCATAGGCCACCTGGACAGACTGGAGAGATGGATGAACGAACTATTTTTATATCAGATGTATTTCTTCTCAAAAATGTATGACATAGTGATCATGTAAGATTTTAGCTATCCAGATATTTAGCTTAGTCACCACACCCTGGACTATTGATTCGCTGAAAAGCCAACTTTTTAGTTTGTCCATTGACTAGCCTCCCTGATTGACTGATCAGCCAGATTGGTCAAAAGAATTGTCAGTTAAAGCAATGGACAACAAAATGCACTGGAAACGAACCCCACAGCAAATCTGCCAATACCACCATGAAGGCTAGAGTGATGAAGACTAGCAAATAAAAATGATGCAGGGGCACAGAGAGGTACGTTTATTACTAGTCAGTGTACACCAGGTAAACTACATGCCCAAATTTTGCAATTTCATAGATCAATTAGTGGCAAGCATTGATACTTTGATGTGCCTATAATAAAATACTAAATAGTTTCAATAGTTACTTAAAAAGCAAAACGAGAGTACTTCATAACAACAGCTTATACCACAAGGCTGCAATTTGATACTATTATTGCTGTTCAGTCCATTTGTCATTTAATTTTTAGGAAGCCTTCACAATATTGGATGAGTGCTTTGCAAAACAGGGCTGATGCAACATAAATAGCTAGATGGGTGTGGAGTAAACCACACAAATAGACCACCTTTTAAAACCATTAAATGCTATAGTTTAGCTTACTTATGAGTGCAAAATGTAGATGCTGCTTAAAGCATTTAGGTAATTTAATGCACTGGGTTGCTTTTTCATACACTCAAGTAAGTTTATCTGATTTTATTCAAACATTTGAGACTACTTTTAGTCTTTTTCTGAAAGAATCACAAAAGGATAATTATCATATAAGTAAAGACCTGGGACACTACTTTACAAAAGTGTTTATTTCTGACATAATCAAAGAAAGCTAGTTTAAAACTGTTCAATGGACATGGACCCTAGTTGACCTGGCCCATCACTGAACTACAAGATCCTCTGGCGGATCCATGTACCTACAGAACAATAAGGACTACCTAAACTAAACCAGTAATGACCCTAAAACAAATTCAACTCTGGAGCTCTTTCACTCTACTCTGCGTTGATGTTACTTTCAGACCACCAGGATAACAGGGCTTCGAGCTTTTGGTAGTCCTGGCCTACTTAAAAGATACTCAAGAATTTACACCTTCCCTGAATCTCAAGGTACATTCTCAATGTAATCTGCTCCTAATTCTCTTCATAAAGCTGACCTTAAAATGGAATTTCCACCTGTCCAATGACAGAGGCGTGTGTCAGACCCTGTTTTTGGTATAGGTGCAGGTCCCAATGATGGGATCTGCATCTACAATATATTTTTTGCGGTGGGATCTGCATTAATATATATTTATTGTGGTGGAATCTGCATCTACTATATATTTATTGCATATCGTCTGGGCATCCAATAAATATTCACAATAGGAAAATCCTTTTAACTTGGACCTTGTTACCAGATTATGCCTTGTCTCATTCTTTGGTTTTAATGCCTGGTTCCTCTGATTCCACTTTTAATACTGGCTCCACGCTGATATTTTTACTAAAGTTCTGTCTCATCCTCCATCTGATTGAACTTAACCCTAAGGGGTACTTTGCACATTGCAACATCGCTATCATCGGCTAGCGATGCCAAGCGCGATAGTACCCGCCCCCGTCGCACATGCGATATGTGGTGATTGCTGCCGTAGCGAACATTATCACTACGGCAGCTTCACACACACATAACTGCTCGGCGACGTCACTGTGACTGCAGAAATATCCCTTCTTTAAGGGGGAGGTGCGTTTGGCGTCACAGCGACGTCACCGCGACGTCACTAATCGGCCGGCCAATAGAAGTGGAGGGGCGGAGATGAGCAGGACATAACATCCCGCCCACATTCTCCCTTCCGCATTGCCGCCGGGACGCAGGTAAGGAGATGTTTGTCGTTCCTGCGGGTTTACACACAGCGATGTGTGGACCTACAGGAATGACAAACCACATCGTACCTGCGCTCGACCTGACATTATGAAAATGACCGACACTGCACAGATCACCGATTTTCGACGCTTTTGCAATCGTTTATCGTCGCATCTAGGATTTACAAGTTGCGATGTCGTTACCGGCGCCGGATGTGCGTCACTAACGACGTGACCCCGATGATATTCCAGATGTGATGTCGCAGTGTGTAAAGTACCCCTAATTGCTATTCCATTTATGATCCCAGACTAAGTTCTTGATTTCCCTACTTGTTTTATGCCCCCGTGCTCTTGCCAACAATCCCAAGTGTAGTGGAACTGCATGTTACTTAGGTCCATTTCCTAATTGGGTAATTTCACAAATATTAGTTCTTAATGATATAGCTGTATATTGTGAGATGGAGAAGTTTCTCACAAATCTTGATGAGTCTCTCCTACATTAAGGAGAATGTTAATGCTATGTTCCCACAATCAATGTCTGGTGAGTTTTTGATGTTGCAAAATTTCTGCACCATTTCTGAATGTATTAAAGGAGCTGTCCACGACTTGGACAACCCCTACTCTCCTATTCCCCTTGTTCGTCCCCATAAAAATAAATAAGCCTATACTCACCTCTGGTGAGAGTGCGGTGTCAGCGATGTCTGAAGTTGCGTTCACAGTGACCTTGTTATGAAACGCGGGCTCTTTGACCAATCAGTGCCGGTTTCCTTCTCTAAGCCTTCGGACGTTTGAGCAGGAAATTAGCGCAGCGTCACATCCTGCTCAAATGTCCAAAGGTTGGCAGACAGACGCTGGGCACTAATTGGTCACAGGGCTTGTGTGCCAAAACAATGTCTTGTGAGCCCCTGGAATGCAGCTTTAGACATCGCTGGAAATTCGGTCAGACTGGACTGGAGTATAAAAAATTAAACAAGGGAGCGCATGTGAAGGTTCTGGGAGATAGCGGTGAGGAGGAGAAAAAGAATCTGCTCACCTGATGTGGTTGTGCAGCCCTCGCACAACCACGGTATAAGGCGGGAGTGTGGTGTCAGAGCTCTTCTAACCTGTTAGCCCACGATGTCCATCCAGGGAAGCAAATTTCTGAAGAGCTGGTCACATGACAGATCACTGGGCGTCTCTGGTAATCTGACCTCCGTGTCAAGCAGCTCTTGCCGTGAACCACAGGGGGGAAGATCAGCAGTAAAGTATAGAAGCACGGTCTGATAGAGCGCTAAGGAGGCCACAGTATTAGATTAGTTTTAGGTATATCCACCTGATGAAGATATTGTGTATATCGAAACGCGTTGTGGCTGATAGAAAACAATAAATTCTAAAAAAACTAATCTAATACTGTGGCCTCCTTAGCGCTCTATCAGACCGTGCTTCTATACTTTACTGTTGGACTGGAGTATAGGCTTATTTATTTTAATGGAGTCGCGCAAGGGGAATGAATAGGGGTTGTCCAAGTAGTAGACATCCCATATAAGTAGCTTTTTTCATTGTCATTTTCAGTTTTATTGAGTATGTTTACATGCATTTTTATTGTAATTTTGGCATGGTATTATTTGTTTTAAACAAAGTGGCTTTGTTTTTGATACTCTTTTGTATTTGTTTTTGACATAACATTTTTGTTACATGCTTGTGCAGACTATATACATTTTTTTATGCGTTGCACTGCGGAAATGCACAAAAAAGCATGTGCGTTTTTCACCTGCAATTCTATGAGAAAAATCTGCACATGAAACTCAGCATACTTTCAATAAAAATTGAGATATTGTAGATTTTAAACACGTATCATCGGTTAGTTTACACTAAGTAAAACAAAAAACAGTTGGCATGTGATTTCTAAAAGTCCCATCTACTTTGCTAAAAATGTAAGATGCTACATTTTTGATGGCAGTGAAAATACCCAGCACCAAAAACTCACCAAAATCTCTTTGTGGGCACAAAGCCGTAAGGTTCTAGTAAGCCTAAGGTTCTCGTACAAGTCAATGTAAGTTTGTTGATAGTATTTAAAATGTTCATAGGGCAATAAAATATCTATATATATATAATTGCCTTTTTCTGTCTGTCTGTCTTGCTCCAAAATGACGTCATTACAGTGACAACCGTCGCATTGGCCGCTCGACTCGGCCTGGCCCGGCCCCGCCCCCCCGTACGCATTCGCCGCTCGGAACACATTGGCCGCTCGGCCCCATCCCCGGCACACGTTGGCTGCTCGGCCCCACCCCGAGACACATTGCCCGCTCGGCCCCGCCCCCGGCACACGTTGCCTGCTCGGCCCCGCCCCTGCACACGTTGCCCGCTCAGCCACGCCCCCGGCACTTGTTGCCCGCTCGGCCCTGCCCCCAGCACACATTGGGCACCTATACACCTCCCCCCAGGCCTACTTCACCTATTAGACACACCTCCCCCCAGGACTACTCCACTTATTAAACACCTCCCCCCCAGGACTACTCCTCCTATTAGAATCCTCTCCCCCCAGGACTACTCCTCCTATTAGAATCTTTTCCCCCCAGGACTACTCCTCCTATTAGAATGTTCTCCCTCCAGGACTACTCCTCTTATTATACTCCTCTCCCCCCAGGACTACTCCTCAAATTATACTCCTCACCCCCCAGGACTACTCATCCTATTATACTCCTCTCCCCCCAGGACTACTCCTCCTATTATACTCCTCTCCCTCCTGGACTACTCCTCCTATTATACTCCTCATCCCCCAGGACTACTCCTCCTATTATACTCCTCTCCCCCAGGACTACTCTGCCTATTATACTCCTCTCCCCCAGGACTACTCTGCCTATTATACTCCTCTTCCCCAGGACTACTCCTCTTATGATACGCCTTTCTGCCCAGGACTACTCCTCTTATCATACTCCTCTCACCCCAGGCCTACTAGTCCTAATATACTCCTCTCCCTCCAGGACTACTCCCCCTATTATCCTCCTCACCCCCCAGGACTACTCCCCCTATTATACTTTTCTCTTCCCAGGACTACTACTCCTATTATACTCCTCTCTCCCCAGGACTACTCCTTCTATTATACTCCTCTCTCCCCAGGACTACTCCTCCTATTATACTCCTTTCCCCCCAGGATTACTCCTCCTATTATACTCCTCTCCCCCCAGGAATACTCCTCCTATTATACTCCTCTCCCTCCAGGACTACTCCTCCTATTATACTCCTATTATAGTCCTCCTATTATACTCCTCTCTGAAGGGTGCGCAGCATGGGGGATGGAGCACGATGGGAGGTGTGCAGCATGGGGGGATGAAGCACGATGGGGGGTGCGCAGCATGGGGGGGATGAAGCACGATGGGGGGTGCGCAGCATGGGGGGATGAAGCACAAGGGGGGTGCACAACATGGGGGGATGAAGCACGATGGGGGGTGCGCAGCATGGGGGATGAAGAACGATGGGGGGTGAAGCATGGGGGATGGAACACAATGGGGGGTGCACAGCATGGGGGGGATGAAGCACGATGGGGGTGCGCAGAATGGGAGATGGAGCACGATAGGGGTGCACACCTCCCCCTAAAACGCACAACACACCACACACACGCTGGGAACCACAAACACCGCCCTACACAGACACCCACACACACAGACAACGCCGCACACACAACACCCAACACACAAACACCGCAGCACACACAAATATACGCACACATCGGGCAACACACACACATTGCATAAAACATACCTCCCCCAAAACACACACACGCATCCTACACCCACACAAATCACGCAACACACACAGCACCACACACACACAACGCTGCAGACACATAGAGCTCCACAAACAACGCAACACACACAACGCAACACACAAACAACACCGCTCTCACACACCCCCACACCCAGACAACACCCAGAACATTTACAGCGCCCTACACAAACACTTGGCAACTACACACAACAACATCTATATATATAACAAAAATCATACATTAACTACACAATAAATTCTAGAATACCCGATGCGTTAGAATCGGGCCACCTTCTAGTATATCTAATAACAGCAAAATATCTATATACTGTACATATGATGTAGAAAAGATGAATGTTCAATATGACTATATACTAGAATGGACTTAAGAATGCTTGAATTATTGGGAATACATATACGTAATTTAAGAATGCTATAGATAAAAATACAAAAACATAATGGGGGACATTTATCAAATCTACTGAAGCCGAAAAGTGGAGGAAACTAAAGCAATAGATCAGAATCCAAATCTCATTTGTTTAATACTTTGAATCTGATGTTATTATACAGTATACTTTCCTGACATGGATCTCGTGTAATCTGCACACCTTGTGCTGCATACTGTAGGAGCTGTCATAGCATTGCCTCAACAATTGTTCCATAATAATTCATGACCTCAGCTCCAGTATTCCTGGATGACATTCTGCTGGAGAGGGAGGTATCAGTCAAAAGGAGCCAGTGCCTTGGTGCCCTGCATTTGACCTGATGGCTGACAAGCCAAATTCATATTGTAGACCTCCAGGTGGAGCGAAGGTGTGCTCATACAAATGTGT
Source organism: Anomaloglossus baeobatrachus (assembly GCF_048569485.1). Taxonomy (NCBI): domain Eukaryota; kingdom Metazoa; phylum Chordata; class Amphibia; order Anura; family Aromobatidae; genus Anomaloglossus; species Anomaloglossus baeobatrachus. The sequence continues at coordinate 531,092,432 of NC_134356.1, read as the reverse complement.
AAATTTGATGTCTCTGGTGAGTGTGGTGTGTGTATGGTCAGTGTCTGAGGGATGATAATAACGAATAACGTTTGGAACACCATTCTAAGTCTGAACTGGGTGCGAAAAACCTAAAAAAACATCACTATGGGGAGATAAGGTATGCACACCAGTGACTATGTAAGGGGAATACATGGAATAGCAGAAACTGCTGTGTGAATACTGACTTGAAAAACCCAATAGCTATATGAAGAGTGAAAATGTGAAAAATGGAATCTGCATTACTGCCATGAACATATGAATCAAGAGAAATTTAGCTACTGAATTGATCAATGCAATAGAGCCCCAACACTACGCCAAAGTATTTCTCTACGTTGGGGTCCCTAGCTTGTGTGTGTCCTCTCATGCAGTTAAAAAACTTACCGTGTATGGGAAGCTGAGACCCAAGCTATTTATGCGTATTATATGGATTGGCAATAGGTGTGGTGGGGAGGGTTCATGATTCATATGTTCATGGCAGTAATGCAGATTCCATTTTTCACATTTTCACTCTTCATATAGCTATTGGGTTCTTCAAGTCAGTATTCACACAGCAGTTTCTGCTATTCCATGTATTCCCCTTACATAGTCACTGGTGTGCATACCTTATCTCCCCATAGTAATGTTTTTTTAGGTTTTTCGCACCCAGTTCAGACTTAGAATGGTGTTCCAAACGTTATTCGTTATTGTTAGTAGTTTTTCGTTTGTGAACCCTCCCCACCACACCTATTGCCAATCCATATAATACGCATAAATAGCTTGGGTCTCAGCTTCCCATACACGGTAAGTTTTTTAACTGCATGAGAGGACACACACAAGCTAGGGACCCCAACGTAGAGAAATACTTTGGCGTAGTGTTGGGGCTCTATTGCATTGATCAATTCAGTAGCTAAATTTCTCTTGATTCATATGTTCATGGCAGTAATGCAGATTCCATTTTTCACATTTTCACTCCTCATATAGCTATTGGGTTTTTCAAGTCAGTATTCACACAGCAGTTTCTGCTATTCCATGTATTACCCTTACATAGTCACTGGTGTGCATACCTTATCTCCCCATAGTGATGTTTTTTTAGGTTTTTCGCACCCAGTTCAGACTTAGAATGGTGTTCCAAACGTTATTCGTTATTGTTAGTAGTTTTTCGTTTGTGAACCCTCCCCACCACACCTATTGCCAATCCATAAAATACGCATAAATAGCTTGGGTCTCAGCTTCCCATACACGGTAAGTTTTTTAACTGCATGAGAGGACACACACAAGCTAGGGACCCCAACGTAGAGAAATACTTTGGCGTAGTGTTGGGGCTCTATTGCATTGATCAATTCAGTAGCTAAATTTCTCTTGATTCATATGTTCATGGCAGTAATGCAGATTCCATTTTTCACATTTTCACTCTTCATATAGCTATTGGGTTTTTCAAGTCAGTATTCACACAGCAGTTTCTGCTATTCCATGTATTCCCCTTACATAGTCACTGGTGTGCATACCTTATCTCCCCATAGTGTCTGAGGGATGGACACCTGCTATTAGTGTAGGTGACGGTTTGTGCTTAGTCAAATACTAAGGAGTATACTGATGGGCTTTGAGAAAGACAGGGAAAGAGTAATGCAAGTCTTAGGAATGGAGTTTGAGACACACAACTATGTGAGGACCATTAGAGTGAAAGAGATAGGACCTAAAAACCCATGAGCCCCAGACACTAGTGGGTCTGATCATCTGTTACAAGGGAGTCAGTGACAGCAAATTGTTCCCGATTCATTGTAGAGGCCCCCAAACTATCTGAGTATTGTACATTGTTCTAGGCTGGTTGCTCAATGGCCTAAATAAAGGCCTGAAACTCCAATTCTTCCAACCCAGTAAGAGACCTGATATTTTTTGCAACTGTTCTTCTTTGCACTAGTGCTGCCCACCAAATGTGAGAAAGAACATTTAGCCTTCTGTACTATTTCAAGTGACAGTAAAACATTCAAATTATTGTGACTCAGTTAGAAATGCATTTATGTGCAAACTGACTTTTTTTATTATTATATAGAGCCCATTTACAAAATACTAGTGATGAGCGAGTACTAAAAAGCTCGGGTGCTCGAAGCTCGGGCCGAGCCTCCCAAGATACTCGTGTACTCGGGCCGAGCAACGAGCCCAATGTTATCCTATGGGAGACCCGAGTATTTTTGTGAAATGACCCCCCGGCAGCATGGAGAAACCCTAAAAATGGCACAAAAGTCTCAGAAGAGTGCTCAAATGACATGGCAACAGCATGGGGAAGACCCCTTGAAGCATTTATCACTCAAAAGTCACAGCTGTGAACAATTTTGTCCGCGTTTCACGCCATTTTTACGGACTCACCAGAAAACCTTCCAAAATGACCCCAAAATGATTTTTCATGGCAGAAATGTTAAGGGCACATACCCAATAGTGAGATAGAGCTGGTGTATGTTACTTTTTGAGATTAATACATGAAAGATTTTACGTGAAAAAATTATGTGGCACTCCGATGTCCCTGAGAAGAGACGTACATGAAGGCCTCTTGAGTCTAATGTGCCCATTTTTAGGAAGTGAGTCTTTGTAGTATTTTCCTTTGCCAGGGCAGTCCAAAATTGTGAGGTTCACCAATGCCCCTGCATAGAGACGTGCATGAGGGCCTGTAAACCTGAAGTGCCCATTGTAAGGAAGTGGGTGTATTATAGTATAGCCCTTTGGCAGGGCAGCCAAAAATTGGGAGGCTCCACGTTGTCCCTGGATAGAGACGTGCATGAGGGCCTCAAAACATTAAGTGTCCATTGTCAGGAAGTGGGTGTATTATAGTATAGCCCTTTGGCAGGGCAGCCAAAAATTGGGAGGCTCCACGTTGTCCCTGGGTAGAGACGTGCATGAGGGCCTCAAAACATTAAGTGTCCATTGTCAGGAAGTGGGTGTATTATAGTATAGCCCTTTGGCAGGGCAGCCAAAAATTGGGAGGCTCCACGTTGTCCCTGGGTAGAGACGTGCATGAGGGCCTCAAAACATTAAGTGTCCATTGTCAGGAAGTGGGTGTATTATAGTATAGCCCTTTGGCAGGGCAGCCAAAAATTGGGAGGCTCCACGTTGTCCCTGGATAGAGACGTGCATGAGGGCCTCAAAACATTAAGTGTCCATTGTCAGGAAGTGGGTGTATTATAGTATAGCCCTTTGGCAGGGCAGCCAAAAATTGGGAGACTCCACGTTGTCCCTGGGTAGAGACGTGCATGAGGGCCTGTAAACTTGAAGTGCCCATTGTAAGGAAGTGGGTCTATTGTAGTATAGCCCTTTGGCAGGGCAGCCAAAAATTGGGAGGCTCCACGTTGTCCCTGGGTAGAGACGTGCATGAGGGCCTGTAAACTTGAAGTGCCCATTGTAAGGAAGTGGGTGTATTATAGTATAGCCCTTTGGCAGGGCAGCCAAAAATTGGGAGGCTCCACGTTGTCCCTGGATAGAGACGTGCATGAGGGCCTCAAAACATTAAGTGTCCATTGTCAGGAAGTGGGTGTATTATAGTATAGCCCTTTGGCAGGGCAGCCAAAAATTGGGAGGCTCCACGTTGTCCCTGGGTAGAGACGTGCATGAGGGCCTGTAAACTTGAAGTGCCCATTGTAAGGAAGTGGGTCTATTGTAGTATAGCCCTTTGGCAGGGCAGCCAAAAATTGGGAGGCTCCACGTTGTCCCTGGGTAGAGACGTGCATGAGGGCCTGTAAACTTGAAGTGCCCATTGTAAGGAAGTGGGTCTATTGTAGTATAGCCCTTTGGCAGGGCAGCCAAAAATTGGGAGGCTCCACGTTGTCCCTGGGTAGAGACGTGCATGAGGGCCTGTAAACTTGAAGTGCCCATTGTAAGGAAGTGGGTGTATTATAGTATAGCCCTTTGGCAGGGCAGCCAAAAATTGGGAGGCTCCACGTTGTCCCTGGATAGAGACGTGCATGAGGGCCTCAAAACATTAAGTGTCCATTGTCAGGAAGTGGGTGTATTATAGTATAGCCCTTTGGCAGGGCAGCCAAAAATTGGGAGGCTCCACGTTGTCCCTGGGTAGAGACGTGCATGAGGGCCTGTAAACTTGAAGTGCCCATTGTAAGGAAGTGGGTCTATTGTAGTATAGCCCTTTGGCAGGGCAGCCAAAAATTGGGAGGCTCCACGTTGTCCCTGGGTAGAGACGTGCATGAGGGCCTGTAAACTTGAAGTGCCCATTGTAAGGAAGTGGGTCTATTGTAGTATAGCCCTTTGGCAGGGCAGCCAAAAATTGGGAGGCTCCACGTTGTCCCTGGGTAGAGACGTGCATGAGGGCCTGTAAACTTGAAGTGCCCATTGTAAGGAAGTGGGTCTATTGTAGTATAGCCCTTTGGCAGGGCAGCCAAAAATTGGGAGGCTCCACGTTGTCCCTGGGTAGAGACGTGCATGAGGGCCTGTAAACTTGAAGTGCCCATTGTAAGGAAGTGGGTCTATTGTAGTATAGCCCTTTGGCAGGGCAGCCAAAAATTGGGAGGCTCCACGTTGTCCCTGGGTAGAGACGTGCATGAGGGCCTGTAAACTTGAAGTGCCCATTGTAAGGAAGTGGGTGTATTATAGTATAGCCCTTTGGCAGGGCAGCCAAAAATTGGGAGGCTCCACGTTGTCCCTGGATAGAGACGTGCATGAGGGCCTCAAAACATTAAGTGTCCATTGTCAGGAAGTGGGTGTATTATAGTATAGCCCTTTGGCAGGGCAGCCAAAAATTGGGAGGCTCCACGTTGTCCCTGGGTAGAGACGTGCATGAGGGCCTCAAAACATTAAGTGTCCATTGTCAGGAAGTGGGTGTATTATAGTATAGCCCTATGGCAGGGAAGCCAAAAATTGGAAGGCTCCACGTTGTCCCTGGGTAGAGACGTGCATGAGGGCCTCAAAACATTAAGTGTCCATTGTCAGGAAGTGGGTGTATTATAGTATAGCCCTTTGGCAGGGCAGCCAAAAATTGGGAGGCTCCACGTTGTCCCTGGATAGAGACGTGCATGAGGGCCTCAAAACATTAAGTGTCCATTGTCAGGAAGTGGGTGTATTATAGTATAGCCCTTTGGCAGGGCAGCCAAAAATTGGGAGGCTCCACGTTGTCCCTGGGTAGAGACGTGCATGAGGGCCTGTAAACTTTAAGTGCCCATTGTAAGGAAGTGGGTCTATTGTAGTATAGCCCTTTGGCAGGGCAGCCAAAAATTGGGAGGCTCCACGTTGTCCCTGGGTAGAGACGTGCATGAGGGCCTGTAAACTTGAAGTGCCCATTGTAAGGAAGTGGGTGTATTATAGTATAGCCCTTTGGCAGGGCAGCCAAAAATTGGGAGGCTCCACGTTGTCCCTGGATAGAGACGTGCATGAGGGCCTCAAAACATTAAGTGTCCATTGTCAGGAAGTGGGTGTATTATAGTATAGCCCTTTGGCAGGGCAGCCAAAAATTGGGAGGCTCCACGTTGTCCCTGGGTAGAGACGTGCATGAGGGCCTGTAAACTTGAAGTGCCCATTGTAAGGAAGTGGGTCTATTGTAGTATAGCCCTTTGGCAGGGCAGCCAAAAATTGGGAGGCTCCACGTTGTCCCTGGGTAGAGACGTGCATGAGGGCCTGTAAACTTGAAGTGCCCATTGTAAGGAAGTGGGTCTATTGTAGTATAGCCCTTTGGCAGGGCAGCCAAAAATTGGGAGGCTCCACGTTGTCCCTGGGTAGAGACGTGCATGAGGGCCTGTAAACTTGAAGTGCCCATTGTAAGGAAGTGGGTGTATTATAGTATAGCCCTTTGGCAGGGCAGCCAAAAATTGGGAGGCTCCACGTTGTCCCTGGATAGAGACGTGCATGAGGGCCTCAAAACATTAAGTGTCCATTGTCAGGAAGTGGGTGTATTATAGTATAGCCCTTTGGCAGGGCAGCCAAAAATTGGGAGGCTCCACGTTGTCCCTGGGTAGAGACGTGCATGAGGGCCTGTAAACTTGAAGTGCCCATTGTAAGGAAGTGGGTCTATTGTAGTATAGCCCTTTGGCAGGGCAGCCAAAAATTGGGAGGCTCCACGTTGTCCCTGGGTAGAGACGTGCATGAGGGCCTGTAAACTTGAAGTGCCCATTGTAAGGAAGTGGGTCTATTGTAGTATAGCCCTTTGGCAGGGCAGCCAAAAATTGGGAGGCTCCACGTTGTCCCTGGGTAGAGACGTGCATGAGGGCCTGTAAACTTGAAGTGCCCATTGTAAGGAAGTGGGTCTATTGTAGTATAGCCCTTTGGCAGGGCAGCCAAAAATTGGGAGGCTCCACGTTGTCCCTGGGTAGAGACGTGCATGAGGGCCTGTAAACTTGAAGTGCCCATTGTAAGGAAGTGGGTCTATTGTAGTATAGCCCTTTGGCAGGGCAGCCAAAAATTGGGAGGCTCCACGTTGTCCCTGGATAGAGACGTGCATGAGGGCCTCAAAACATTAAGTGTCCATTGTCAGGAAGTGGGTGTATTATAGTATAGCCCTTTGGCAGGGCAGCCAAAAATTGGGAGGCTCCACGTTGTCCCTGGGTAGAGACGTGCATGAGGGCCTCAAAACATTAAGTGTCCATTGTCAGGAAGTGGGTGTATTATAGTATAGCCCTTTGGCAGGGCAGCCAAAAATTGGGAGGCTCCACGTTGTCCCTGGATAGAGACGTGCATGAGGGCCTCAAAACATTAAGTGTCCATTGTCAGGAAGTGGGTGTATTATAGTATAGCCCTTTGGCAGGGCAGCCAAAAATTGGGAGGCTCCACGTTGTCCCTGGGTAGAGACGTGCATGAGGGCCTCAAAACATTAAGTGTCCATTGTCAGGAAGTGGGTGTATTATAGTATAGCCCTTAGGCAGGGCAGCCAAAAATTGGGAGGCTCCACGTTGTCCCTGGGTAGAGACGTGCATGAGGGCCTCAAAACATTGTTCCCATTGCAAAGGAGCGGGTCTCCTGTCGTTGTAATGTCCATTCTGCAAAGAATGGGCGAAAAAATTTACCACTGGGGGTATACCTGAAACAAAGGCCTAAGTATTGCAATTTGTAACGGTCATCATGGTGGCGCATGAGGAGAAGGAGGAGCAGTCCAGCGATTATCCAAAGTCCAGAAGTGTGTACCCATGGGTGAGTGGAGGTACATGGCAAACTTTAAGTTCCGCTCTCATTTGCTGGTGGTGTGGTGAAGTCTGGCCCAATCCAACCCTTGTTCATCTTGATCAGAGTCAGCCTGTCAGCATTTTCAGTTGACAGGCGGGTGCGTTTATCTGTAATGATTCCACCTGCGGCACTAAAAACACGCTCTGACAAAACGCTAGCGGCAGGGCAGGCCAGGACTTCCAAGGCGTAGAGATCCAATTCATGCCACGTGTCCAGCTTGGATACCCAATAATTGTAAGGCACAGAGGAATGTCGGAGTACAGTTGTTCGATCTGCAAGGTACTCCTTCAGCATCTGGGCAAACTTAGGATTTCTTGTGGCACTACCCCGCACCTCAGGGGCTGTGGTACGTGAGGGGCTGAGAAAACTGTCCCACATCTTAAAGACTGTTCCCCTACCTCTGGCAGATTGGACTTGTGCCTCTCTCGGCTGTACGCCTCGGTTGTCCACTGATTCCTGACCTATGCCGCTAGCGTTTTGTGAGGGGAATGCTTTGCCTACTTCCGTGACTATGGCCTTCCGGAACTGCTGCATTTTGGTTGACCTCTCCTCCACGGGAATAAGAGACAAAAATTTCTCCTTGTAGCGTGGGTCTAACAGTGTTACCAACCAGTAATGATTGTCGGCCAAGATGTTCTTAACGCGAGGGTCACGAGACAGGCAGCTTACCATAAAGTCAGCCATGTGCGCCAGACTCTTAACAGCCAGGACTTCAGTAGCCTGACCAACAAGATGACTGAACATGCTGTCCTCCTCCTCCTCCTCCTCCTCCTCCTCCTCATCTACCCTGTCCTCTGGCCAGCCACGCTGAACCGAGGATATGACTGGTGTGCATGTCATATCCTCAATTTGGCCGGAGAGTTGCTCCATGTCTTCATCCTCCTCCTCGTCATAGTCCTCCACTGCACGTTGTGATGAGACGAGGCTGGGCTGTGTGTTATCACCCACACCCACTACTGTTTCTTGCTGCAACTCATCGCGCTCCGCCTGCAATGCATCATGTTTGTTTTTCAGCAGAGACCGTTTTAGAAGGCAGAGTAGCGGTATGGTGACGCTAATAATGGCGTCATCACCACTCACCATCTTGGTGGAGTCCTCAAAGTTTTGGAGGATGGTACATAGGTCTGACATCCATCTCCACTCCTCAGGTGTTATGTGTGGAGTTTGACCCATTTCCCGACGGCTTAGGTGATGCAGGTACTCAACAACTGCCCTCTTCTGCTCACATATCCTGACCAACATGTGCAGAGTTGAATTCCAACGCGTGGGGACATCACACACCAGTCTGTGAGCCGGAAGATGCAAACGGCGCTGAAAGCCGGCAAGGCCGGCTGAAGCAGTAGGTGACTTTCGAAAATGTGCAGACAGGCGGCGAACTTTTACCAGCAGATCAGACAGCTCTGGGTATGACTTTATAAACCGCTGAACCACGAGGTTGAGCACATGGGCCACGCATGGAACATGTGTCAGCTGGCCTCGCCTCAAAGCCGCCACCAGGTTCCGGCCATTGTCACACACGACCTTTCCTGGCTTTAGGTTCAGAGGTGTGAGCCAGTGATCTGCCTGCTGTTTCAGAGCTGTCCACACCTCTTCTGCATTGTGGGGTTTGTCACCGATGCAGATGAGCTTCAGCACAGCCTGTTGCCGCTTCGCCGAGGCAGTGCTGCAGTGCTTCCAGCTTGGGACTGGTGTGGAGGGTACAGTGGATGAGGATGCGCAGGAGGAGGAGGAGGCTGAAGAGCATGACATTCCTGAGCTGTAGAGTGTGGGTGAAACACTGACTGAGGTAGGGCCTGCAAACCTTGGTGTGGGAAGGACGTGTTCCGTCCCTCGCTCAGACTGGGTCCCAGCTTCCACAATATTAACCCAGTGTGCCGTCAACGAGATGTAGCGGCCTTGCCCACAAGCACTTGTCCACGTGTCTGTGGTTAGGTGGACCTTGGGTGAAACAGCGTTGTTCAGGGCACGTGTGATGTTTTGTGACACGTGGTTATGCAACGCGGGGACAGCACACCGGGAGAAATAGTGGCGGCTGGGGACCGAGTAACGTGGGACAGCTGCCGCCATCAGGTCGCGGAATGCTTCTGTCTCCACCAGCCTAAAAGGCAACATTTCCAGCGCAAGCAGTCGCGAAATGTTAGCATTTAGAACTGTGGCATGTGGGGTGTTGGCAGTGTATTTGCGCCTGCGTTCAAAGGTTTGCTGAATGGATAACTGAACGCTGCGCTGGGACAAGGACGTGCTTGATGATGGTGTTCTTTCTGCGTAGGCAACTGCAGGTGCAGGAGTGGAGGAGGCTTGTTCGCAGGCAGCATGGACAGGGGATTGGCTCGCATGCACAACCAGCGAAGACGTAGCAGTGACATCAGCAAGCACTGCTCCTCGACTCTGTTGTACTTCCCACAAAGTCGGGTGCTTGGCTGACATGTGCCTGATCATGCTGGTGGTGGTCAGGCTGCTAGTTTTGGTACCCCTGCTGATGCTGGCACGGCAGGTGTTGCAAATGGCCTTTTTAGAATCATCTGGAGCCAACTTAAAAAACTGCCAGACTCGGGAAGACCTAACATTTGTACAGGCACCTTGTGTCGTCGTGTTGTTCCGGGGAACGGTTGCCTGACTTCTGCCTGGGGCCACCACCCTGCTTCTTACTGCCTGTTGTGATGCTACGCCTCCCTCCCCCTGTGCACTGCTGTCCTCGCTCTGCATATCCTCCTGCCAGGTTGGGTCAGTTACTGGATCATCCACCACGTCGTCTTCCTCTTCCGCACCCTGCTCCTCCTCCTGACTTCCTGACAATTGTGTCTCATCATCGTCCACCACTTGTTGAGACACGTTGCCAACTTCGTGAGAACGTGGCTGCTCAAATATTTGGCCATCTGTACAGACGATCTCCTCATGACCCACTTCAATATGAGCTGGCGAGAGGCCAGAATGTGTGAATGGAAACGTGAACAGCTCTTCCGAGGGTCCAAGTGTGGGATCATTAATGTCCGAGGAGGACGTGTACTCAGCCTGGTGGTAGGAAGGAGGATCAGGTTCAGAAATGTGCGGTGCAGTATCACGGCTACTGACACTTGACCGTGTGGAAGACAGAGTGTTTGTGGTGGTGCCAATCTGACTGGAAGCATTATCTGCTATCCAACTAACAACCTGTTGACACTGGTCTTGGTTCAAGAGCGGTGTACTGCTGCGGTCCCCAAGAATTTGGGACAGGACGTGCGAGCGACTAGATGTGGCCCTTTGTTGTGGCGAAATTAGAGCTTGCCCACGACCTCGGCCTCTGCCTGCACCACCATCACGTCCACTTCCTTGTTCCTTGCCAATGCCCTTGCGCATTTTGCAATGCTGTGCTGACGTGTATTCACTACTTGTGCGTTATATCAAAGTTTGTGGAAATTGCACACAAGTGCACCTGTACGCTGCCACCGACAGGCACACACGTGCGGTTTTAAAAACCAAGCACGGACGCACTAAGATTAAGAACCTAACAGGTTTTTTTGGGGAGCGACAATTACAGACAAGTCAGACACTATCTGGACTGTTTTAGACTGTATACACCAGCCCCAGATATGATGAAGGCTGGTATACGGTCACCACTAGGAATGGCTATATATACCCTGCCTGCCTGCCTGCCTGCCTGTATACTGGTACAATAGTCCTGACAAGGACTCTTCTGGTCACTAGCCTGTATTCAGACCTGGCTATACCCTTCCTGTATATAGCAACAATAGTCCTGAGAAGGACTCTGCTACTGTACTCCGACCTGGCTATACCCTGCCTGCCTGTATACAACTAGAATAGTCCTGAGAAGGACTTTTGGTCACACTGTTTGCAGCCCTGCAACTGAAAAAGCTATAAAGGGCCGCAAAGCTTTCCCTGAATCAGCGACACTCTCCCTGCACTGACTGTCTGGATAGCTGTGAGCAGAGCACAGCGCGCCGGCCGGTATAAAGGCTCGGTCACGCTGTGCAGGCCGGCCAATCACTGCAATTCCACAACTAACAGGGCTGTGGCATTGCAGTGGTCTGCCAGCCAATCCCTGCATGAGGGCTGGCTCTCAAAAGAGCGCCAACATGCAGAAATGAAGACCACGAGTACAGCACGAGTATCGCGAGATTACTCGGTCCCCGCCGAGTAGACCGAGTACAGTGATACTCGTGCGAGTACCGAGCAGTAACAAGCATGCTCGCTCATCACTACAAAATACCTTTTTGCAAGGTTTAGGGTGAAGAATGGAGAGATTTCATAAACCTTGCCCCCATTCTAAAGGCCCTGTCACACACAGAGATAAATCTGCGGCAGATCTGTGGTTGCAGTGAAATTGTGGACAATCAGTGCCAGGTTTGTGGCTGTGTACAAATGGAACAATATGTCCATGATTTCACTGCAACCACAGATCTGCCAAAGATTTATCTCTGTGTGTGACGGGGCCTTGACAAGTGAGAATTGCAACTTAAAGTGGTTGTTCAGTTTAAAACAACAAATCTCCAGTCACTCTATGTTACTGCCGTCTTGTGAATCTTCACATTGTGCACACTGGGTGCTATGAAGATTCTCTAGTGTCAGAGTCGGGAATGGAGGTCATGTGACTGCAGATATGTGATATGTATACTCCTGTCCACAAACCAACTAGACTGTTTCTAGCCTCGCTCAATGCAAGTGTATTGAGTTAGAACTGAAACAGGCTAGTCGGATTCTGAACAAGAATATTACATACTTGCGGCCACGTGACCGCTGTTCCAGGAATTGAAACAGGAGAATCCTTACAGTGCGGATTGCGCGCAATGCAATGTGAGGATTGAAAAGTCTGCATTCACCTACAGTGACTGCAGATTTGTCGCTTTAGACTCGACAACAACTTTAAAGGACATACAATTTTGGTGGGAAACATAACACAAAAATATCGAAGGTGACTTATCTGTGCTAAATGTACACATCGAATTATCAGATGACTAATGTTTCATAAATACTGCAGATCAGTAAGACCTATGGGATCATCTTTAAAGTATCATAAAAAATTAATGGTAAATTGGCTGACAAGTATGCCAAATTTACCAACACATGACCCCACTTTAGTTGATTACAAATACCAACAGACATAACCTATTACAAGCTGTGACCAATCGCAATATGTTGCCAATTCAGTGTATATACATTACTATTAGTCCCTGCATATTAGCAACAAATGCACTGCCAATGTGGTATCATCCATCAAACCAAAGACCCAAGACCAGTGAACACGACCTCCCCTTTCCTGATGGTTAGATTCTTCCCTCATTCTCTTCTGATTTATATAGACTATCAGGTTAAAATATCAATATATACAACCAGCCATACATTTTCCTTGCACACAGTATGTGTGCCTGTGACTACCACTTTTTTTATTGGCTACTTAAAAAGAACTTGATTGTTGATTCATGCTGCCTGAAGCCCCATTTGTGTTATTGTAGCCATGAATTTTTAACTCCTAAATAGAGATGAGCGGACCCATGAAAGTTTGGGTTCTGTTGGTTCAGACGGACTGTAGATAAAGTTCTGTTCTGGACCTGAACTTGACCCAAACCTCATTGGAAGGCACTGATTGGATAGTTTGGCTCTTTGCCCAAGTACAGCCAGCCATAAACAAATCTCTTCCGGGAGAGGTAGAGCATGGATTTTTCCTTTTTTTGTTTTTGTACACACTACACCCAATAATGCTGATTTTACCCCCAATGTGAGCCATTCATACACTGCATGCAGGGAACAGTGGGCTGAGCACTGAGCGTACCCGAGCACAGCGATGCTCGCTCTAGTGGTTAGAATTAGAGTTGAGCGGATCGGTCATAATCCGGGTCCGGCGGATCCGGATCGGGTTGCCGCCGAAGTCCGAATCCGATCTGGAATCAGCGGCCATGTAAATGAATGGCGAGCCGGATCCGGGACGAGAGAGAGGAGACAGAGGAGAGAGGGGAGAGAGGAGAAAGAGGGGAGAGAGGGGAGAGAGAGAGAAAAAAAAAAACATCCCGGATCCGGATCGTGCACCCCGAATCCCGGGTACTGGTCGGACTCAGATTGGACGCTCAAACCGTACGGATCCGGATTTTGCGGATCCGGGTCCGCTCAACACTAGTTAGAATACGTAAAGCCCCTAAACTCAAACACTGATGTTTTTCGTAAAGTCTGTGTAAATTTTGAAGTTCGGGTCCCCTCTACTCCTAAATGTTGCAATATTTCATGGGGATTATGCATCCCAATTGACTTGTCTTAGGCTGGCACGGTCCTTGGATTTTCAACGTATGCTTTTTTTAAGAAAAAACAGCACAGCAATTAGAATTAAAACATTGATGGCTACAATAACGATGCCAGTGAGTGCTTCATGTTCCCATGTTTCGAGTGGCATAACTCTATTGTCAGGGTCTATTTCATGCCGAATTCTTGACCTGTTATTTGTTTAGAAAAAAATTGAATTAGAAATCAACACAAGCATGTAATACTAAGAGAAAGAAAATACTTCTTGGCATTTACAGAGATGTCACATACTTCCATAGGAATTGGGTGAGTGAAATGGAGAGCTTGTTTACCTTGTAGCTAGATGGATGTCATTAACAGTGCACGATTGAAATCTCACATGTTGATTTAAAAATAGCATCATTATTATTATCCTTTCTTTCTAGATCCTCTACCCACTCAACAGTGTTGTGCCTGGGGCAGAAATAAATAGAGGTATAGTCTATGGAGATATGCACAAACGTACTAATGCAAATACCAGCAAGAAACTCTAATTAGAGCACAATGAACATGTTTGTTTCCGGACCTCCAGGGTTATGACATCAGGACCTATACAATGCTTTCGTGGTTTCTGTTTTCAGCACTAAATATAGTGATTTCCAATATAAATTTGTGGTTACTCTTGTGATTTGCACTGCTCTTCTTTAAATAGTAAGTTAAAAAAAATAATTAAACTTTGAAGCCAAATCTGCATTCAGGGATATACATAAACTATACACTGTGTGCAGAATTATTAGGCAAATGAGTATTTGGATCATATGATACTTTTTATACATGTTGTCCTACTCCAAGCTGTATAGGCTTGAGAGCCAACTACCAATTAAGTAAATCAGGTGATGTGCATCTCTGTAATGAGGAGGGGTGTGGTGTAACGACATCAAAACCCTATATAAGGTGTGCTTAATTATTAGGCAACTTCCTTTCTTTTGGCAAAATGGGTCAGAATAGAGATTTGACGGGCTCTGAAAAGTCCAAAATTGTGAGATGTCTTGCAGAGGGATGCAGCAGTCTTGAAATTGCCAAATTTTTGAAGCGTGATCACCGCACAATCAAGCGTTTCATGGCAAATAGCCAACAGGGTCGCGAGAAGCATGTTGGGTAAAAAAGGCGCAAAATAACTGCCCATGAATTGAGGAAAATTAAGTGTGAAGCTGCTAAGATGCCATTTGCCACCAGTTTGGCAATATTTCAGAGCTGCAACGTTACTGGAGTATCAAAAAGCACAAGGTGTGCCATAATCAGGATATGGCCAAGGTAAGGAAGGCTGAAAAACCACCACCTTTGAACAGGAAACATAAGATAAAGCGTCAAGACTGGGCCAAGAAATATCTTAAGACTGATTTTTCAAAGGTTTTATGGACTGATGAAATGAGAGTGACTCTTGATGGGCCAGATGGATGGGCCAGTGGCTGGATTAGTAAAGGGCAGAGAGCTCCACTCCGACTCAGACGCCAGCAAGGTGGAGGTGGGGTACTGGTATGGGCTGATATCATCAAAGATGAACTTGTGGGACCTTTTCAGGTTGAGGATGGAGTGAAGCTCAACTCCCAGACCTACTGACAGTTTCTGGAAGACAACTTCTTCAAGCAGTGGTCTAGGAAGAAGTCGGTATCGTTCAAGTAAAACATGATTTTCATGCAAGATAATGCTCCATCACATGCATCCAACTACTCCACAGCGTGGCTGGCCGGTAAAGGTCTAAAAGATGAAACAATAGTGACATGACCCTCTTGTTCACCTGATCTGAACCCCATAGAGAACCTGTTGTCCCTCATAAAATGTGTGATCTACAGGGAGGGAAAACAGTACACCTCTCGGAACAGTGTCTGGGAGGCTGTGGTGGCTGCTGCACGCAATGTTGATCGTAAACAGATCAAGCAACTGACAGAATCTATGGATGGTAGGCTGTTGAGTGTCATCATAAAGAAAGGTGGCTATATTGGTCACTAATTTTTTGGGGTTTTGTTTTTGCATGTCAGAAACGTTTATTTCTAAATTTTGTGCAGTTATATTGGTTTACCTGATGAAAATAAACAAGTGAGATGGGAATATATTTGTTTTTTATTAAGTTGCCTAATAATTCTGCACAGTAATACCGTGTTTCCCCGAAAATAAGACGTCCCCCGAAAATAAGACATAGCAGGAGTTTTCAGGGATGCTTTAATATAAGACATCCCCTGAAAATAAGACATAGCTGCGGTCAATAATGAAGTGTCATGCAGTGGTGAAAGAGTTAAAGACACTGCAGGACACTTCATTATAGGCAGCGGGCACCCCCAGAAGAGAGAAGACAGAAGAAAGAAGACCCCCGATCATACTCACCAGAAGCCGACCGGGAGCAGGTGAGCGCATCAAGTTCCTGCACACACACACACACATATCAGATCACACTCACTCGCTCTCACACACACCTCACACACACATCAGATCGCATCCACACACTCACAACATCCAGTGATATCGCTTGCTTCTCGGCGGCGATACTGTGCGTGCAGTGACCTTCCAGGACCTGCCGGAAGATCACATGGCCGGAAGCATGTGGTATCTCCGGATATTGTGATTGTGTGAGCGCGTATGTGCGATATCGTCAGTGTGTGTGAGTGTATGCGATCGGATGTGTGCGTGTATGCTGTCTGATGTGTGAGTGTGTTCTGATCTGTGAGTGTGTGTGTGTGAGTGTATGCGATCGGATCTGTGAGTGTCGACAGAGGAGCACGGCGTGCAGCACAGCTACTGGGACCGCCCACCGGTGGGCACTGAGAGAAGTGGGGTGTGTGTGTGTGAGTGTATGTGTGGCGCCCTGGACTAGCCAGGTCGTCACAGGTACTGCAACACACACCCCCAGCCTGAGACAGGCACATCAGCCAGACACAAAATCCTTGTTGCCTCCCTCCAGGGGCTGATGTCCACACCAGGTGGGGTAGAGCCAGGTGGTTGGCCCCACCCACTGAGGAGTTCACAGTCCTGGAGGCGGGAAAAGGAAGTCAGAGTAGAGAACAGTTAGAGGAGTGAAGGGTAGTGGAGGAGCAAACTGACCGTGTCCGGGTGTGTGGCCCAGGCACTAAGAGCAAGGTTGGCAGACGGTGGTGGCCGTCTGCAGGAGAGGCAGATCAAAGCGTAAGCGTAGGACCGGGGACGGGCGGTGGCCCGCCGGTACCGAACCGGGGAGCGAAGTGAAGCTAGCACACACAGGCAGGGCCTACGGACCCCGACTAGGCTTGGAGTCGCCATTAGAGGTCAAATCCGTCAGTGACCGGAACACCAGGGGTTTCCTAACAGCCAAGACCGGATTGAAGGCAACCGTCCGACCAGTGGAAGGAAATACAGCTAACGCCACAGCTAGAGTTCCAAGGGCCAGAGCCTGCGGGCAAAAGGGCTCCTCCGGCACATATATACGCTGGGGAGCGGGTTACCGGTGGAAATCCATCGGGACCGAACATACACAAAGGTGCAGGGAAAGGCAGCCACCACCAACCGCCCGGGAGAAGCCACAGCAGCCGGCTGCGGGACCCGTCCATCCAGCCGTTTGGTTTACCAGAGACTTTGCGTACATTTGTGGCTGAGTGAGTACAACTGTGCCATCCGGCACCGCGCTGCGCAGTCCAGGCGACCCTGCACCTTACCAACCCTGCCTCCCCGTCACCTCACCGGGCCCCGGGACCACCAACCCCTACCCACGGAGGGGAAAAACAACATCCCAGCTGCTCCCTACCATTGCTCCCGGGATCCCCGTCACCAGCAGCGGAGGTGCCCCAACCTCACCACAACCCGTGGGTGGCGTCTCGGACTAAATCCCCAAACCCAAACTACCCCTTTCACTCACAGGCGAGGAGCGCCGCTCGAGTCCCCGGATCCGGCCCACTGCTCGAGCCACCGAGCAGCAGCAGCAGCGCCGGACCCGAGCGTTAGCGAGCGCAGCACCCCGCCGCCCGCGACATATGCGATCAGATGTGTGCGTGTATACTGTCTGATTTGGGACTGTGTGTGAACGTAAGCGATCGCATCTGTGAGTGTCGGCAGGAGGCAGAGGAGCACGGCGTGCAGCACAGCTGCTGGGATCGTGGGGTAGGTGTGTGTTTGTGTGTGAGTGAGTGAGTGTGATCTGATGTGTGTGTGTGTGTGTGTGTGTGTGTGTGAGATCTGATGTCAGCCAGACGCAGGGGAGGCGTGCAGCGTACCTGATGGAAGATCACAGAAGGATCTGGGAGCCTTCAGACGCCCTGGGCTGGTAAGTATGACGATCCTGGGATGGGGGGGTCTGCTTTTTGTGGGGGTAAACTTACCCCCAACCATGTCTCCTCGAGAATAAGACACCCCCTGAAAATAAGACATAGTGCTTTTTTCAGGGCAAAAAAAAATATAAACAGTGTCTTATTTTCGGGGAAACAGGGGTAGTTACCTGCACAAACAGATATCCTCCTAAGATAGACAAATCTAAAGAAACTACAATCCAACTTCCAAAAATATTAAGCTTTGATATTTATGAGTCTTTTGGGTTGATTGAGAACATCTTTGTTGATCAATAATAAAAAAAATCCTCTAAAATACACCTTGCCCAATAATTCTGCACACAGTGTATATCCCTGTATCAATCTATCTACAGTGGCATGCAAAAGTTGGGCACCACTGGTCAAAATTACTGTTATTGTGAACCATTAAGCTAGTTGAAGATGAAATAATATCTAAAAGGCATAAAGTTAAAGATAACACATTTCCTTTGTTTTTCAGGCAAAAAAAATATTTTCATCCTTTACATTTTAAAAATTACAAAAAGGAAAATGGATCAATGCAAACGTTTAAACACCCTTGCAGATTTGTGTGCCCAGATAACTTTGACAAAGGTTTCAGACCTTAATTAGCCTGTTAAGGTTATTGTTCATGACCATCGTTATGAAATGCCAAGTGATGCAAATTTCACAGCTTTATAAAAACCCAGCCTCCTCTATCCTTGTGCCAAAAAACAGCAGCCATAAGTTGTTCTAATCAGCTGCCTAGCACTCTGAAAATGGTAGAGACTCACAAAGGCTGTAAAAAGATAGCAAATTGTCTTCAAGTTGCCCTTTCCTCAGTTCGAAATAGCAGTTAACAGGAACACTAGAGGTCAAGATAGGTCTGGAAGACGAAGCAAAATTTCTGTGAGAGCTGCTCGTAGGATTTCTAGAGAGGCAAGTCAGAACCCCTTCTTGACAGCAAAAGACCTTCAGGAAGATTTAGCAGATTCTGCGGTTGTGGTACATTGTTCTATTTTTCAGAGACACCTGCACAATTATGATCTACATGTAAGAGTCATCAGAAAAAAACCTCTCCTGTGTCCTCACCATAAAATTCAGCATTAGAAGTATGCACAAGAACATCTAAACAAGCCTGATGCATCATGGAAACAAGTTACGTGGACCGATGAGAGCAAAATAGAACTCTTTGGCCACAATGATTATGTGTGGAGAAAAAAGGACACAGAATTTTAGGAAAAGAAAATATCACCAATCATTAAGCATGGAGGGATCAATCATGGTTTGGGGTTGTGTTACATGCAAAGGCAAGGGGAATATTTCATGGGTAGAGGGAAGAATAGATTCAATTAAATTTTGACATATTCTTGATGAAAAGATAACATCATCTGTAAAAAAAAAAACGCTAACCTTGAAAAGAGGATGGCTTCTACAATTGGATAATGAATGATCCTAAGCAAAGGTCAATATTCACAATAGACGACCTCAAAAGGCACAAACTGAAGCTTTTAGTGGCCCTTACAGTCCTCTAATCTGAACATCAGTGAAAATCTGTGGCTAGACCTCAAAAGTGCAGTGCATGCAAGACAACCCAGGAATCTCACAGGACTGAAGACTTTTCCAGGGAAGAATGGATGACAATCCTTCAAACAAGAATTGACCGACTCTTGGCTGACTACAAAAAGCTGTGATATTTGCAAAAGGGGTGCTACTTACCATGCAGGGTATCAAAACTTTTGCATTGGCCTATTGCCCTTTTTATTCATTTTAAAAAGTAAAAGATGAAAATACTTTTTTTTGTCTAAAATACAAAGAAAGTGTGTTAACTTTAACTTTATGACTTTTAGAGATCATTTCATCTTCAACTTGCTTAACTGTTCACAATAACAGTAATTTTGACCAGGGGTGCCCAAACATGTTTGCATGCCACAGTATGTATGTATGTATCTATCTATCTATCTATCCCTCTATCTATCCCTCTATCTATCTATCTATCTATCTATCTATCTATCTATCTATCTATCAAGTAAATATATTTGTAAAGGTGCTATGGGCATGAATTTCTCACCAGATGTTAAACCATATCATAACAAACCATAGATGTTCATAAATTAACTAATGTGTAATAATAAGAATTGACACAAGTAAAAGGTATTGAACACAAGAGGAAAGAGAGGTGCAAAAAGCCATGGAAAGTCATAACACCAGCTGAAATCTATCAGTAATTAAAATGCATTCCTACCACTTAGTGAAAAAATATATCAGCTTGTTCAACTGATAACCTATAAAAAGGTGTCTCATTAAGGTGCCACACAAGAAAATATGGGTAAAACCAGTGAGCTGTGTCAAGGCATTTGCAACCATTTTGTTGCAAAACATTGTGATGCATTGGTTACAGAAGAAGAATTTCTAAACTACAGAAGGTTCCAATGCGCACTGTTAGGGCCAATCATCCTTAAGTGGAAAGAACATAATTTCGCCACAAGATTTCAGACAGAGAGAAAATAATTATCAGAAGAGTTTTCCAAGAGCCAAGAACCAACTGTGGAGAGCTACAGAAAGACTTAGATTCAGCAGGTACAATTGTTTCAAAGAAAACAATTAGTGATGGGCAGACTCACAGATACCCAGGATTGGCGGGTCCAACCGGATTTTTAAAAAAAAACCTAGTTCGGGTCTGGCATTGATCCAAGATATATGGGGAGATGCCAGTCCCCATATAAGTCTATGGAGACCTGAATCAGGTGCTTAAAAATGGTGGTAGAATGGACAGGGTTATTGGAGCAAGCGATTTATAATTATCAGTGTCCACGTGGCTGTAATGCTACTTACAGGGCCACTCATTATCCTTCATGCATATGCACTGCTTCCGTCTACCACCTGCAGTCAGATGCGCCACCACCCTGTGTAACAGTGTGTCTGACTGTTTTCAATCAGAGACACTGTCTGTGTGTCTATAGGGGTGCAAAAATAAATAAATAAATTGGGATTGGATCCCCCATATCATGATACCAAGAACGGATAGAGCATAAGGCTACAGGCTGCAGCCACAAGCTGTGTGCTTATCTTGGCTGTGTATCAAAACTGGTATTCTCAGGCTGGGGAGACCCATTCATATTGGCCCCCCTCAGCCTAAAAATAGCAGCCTGCAGCCACCCAGGATTGTTGCATCCATTAGATGTGACAATCCTGGAACTTTACCCGGTTCATACCGATTGCCCTAGTGTGATGGCAATCAGGGTAATAAGGGTTTAAGGACAGCTCACAGTTGCCAATAAGCCATAGATTAGTAATGGAAGGTGTCTGTGAGACCCCATTACTAAACTAGGGCGGCACGGTGGCTCAATGGTTAGCATTGCAGTCTTGCAGTGCTGGGGTCCTTGGTTCAAATCCCACCAATGACACCATCTGCAAGGAGTTTGTATGTTCTACCCATGTTTGCGTGGGTTTCCTCCCACACCCCGAAAACATACTGATAGGGACTTTAGATTGTGAGCCCCAATGGGGACAGTGTTCCTGATGTATGTAAAGCGCTGCGGAATATGTTAGCGTTATATAAAAATAAAGATTTTTTTTTATTTAAACTATAAGTGAAAATAAATAAACACAAACACTGACAAAAATCCTTTATTTGAAATAAAATACAAAAAAAACTTTCACCACTTTATTAACCCCAAAAGTAACAAGCTCCGACATAATCCACACAAGTTCCCATGACGATTCCAGCTCTGCGACATTACTGAAGGCACATTGTGCAGGAATAGAACATGACTGACTGCTGTGGGATTCAGGCGGAGACTGAGTTTCGGCGATGAGCGGTGATGTCACAGCTGGTGGCTCCCACGGTCCTCTACCAATGATCGCAAATAACCTGACATCAGGTGACCTCATTGAACAGAGTGACCTCACCATAGGTCAAGTCACGGTGCCCAGAGACTTGCATCTCCTGAAAGAAAACTGCATTGTTTGCCAGGAGATGCAGATTTGGAGCTGAAATTTCTACACTATATTTCTGCACCCAATCTACAACTCCCGACAAAAAAAATGCATCAAAGCACCATGAAGTTTTTATGCAATAGTGATGCGATTTTTTGTCAGGATGTGTAGATTGGATGCAGGAATATGGTGTAGAAATTTCAGCACCAAATCTGCATCTCTTTGCTAAAAAAACACGGTTTTCTGTCAGGAGATGCAGGTCTGTGAACTCCGTGACCTCACCTAAGGTGAGGTCACTAAGTTTAATGAAGTCTCCTGAGGTCAGGTACCTGCAGTCACAGATGGAGGACCATGGGAACCTCTAGATCTGACCACAAATAACCTGCGTGACATCACCGCTCATCTTTGAGGCTCAGTCTCTGCCTGAAGCCCACAGCAAGTGGTCATGTTCTATGCCTGCGTACTGTGCCTTTAGTAATGTGGCAAACTTGGAGTCATTGTGGGACCTCATGTGGATTACATCAGACCTGGGTGTTTTGGGGGTTAATAAAGGGGTTAATGACAGCTCACAGTTGCCACTAAGCCCTAGATTAGTAGTGAGATGCATCTATGAGACGCCCATTACTAAACTGTAAGTGAAAAGAAATAAACAGAAACATACAAAAAGTCCTTTATTTGAAATAAAATACAAAAAACGCCCTCTTTCACCCCTTTATTAACTCCCAAATCACCCAGGTCCGAAATAATCCAGACCAAGTCCCACAATGATTCCAATTCTACTACATTACTGATGGCACAGTACACAAGCATAGAACATGACCGCCCGCTGTGGTCTTCAGGCAAAGACTGAGCTGCAGTGATGAGCAGTGATGTCACTTAGGTTATTTGCAATCACAGCGGGAGGTTCCCATGGTCCTCCACCTGTGATCCCAAGTACCTGAGCTTAGGTGACTTAATTGAACTAAGTGACATCTCCTCAGATGAGGTCACCAAGTTCACAGACCTGCATTTCCTGGCAAAAATCCACATTTCTTTGCCCAGAGAAGATGCAGATTTAGTGCTGAAATTTCTACACCATATTCCTGCACCCAATCTACACCACCTGGCAAGAAAATGCATTAAAACACCATAATGTTTTGATGTGATAGTGATGCAATTTGAACAATGGGAAAAAGGATGAAGCTAAATAAAAGGCAATATGGAGTACAACATGTTAGAGGCGGCAAAAGCAGGACGACTCTTTATATACTGCCAGAATTACAATGAATGGTTTAGATCAAAACATTTTCATGTGATTAAATTGTGCAAAGTCCCAACCTAACTTCCACTGAGAATCTGTGACAACATTTAAAAATTGCTGTTCACACACTCTCTATCCAATCTCACTGAGGTATAGCTATTTTGCAAAGAAGAATGGGCAAAAATTTAACCTCTAGATGTGCAAAGTTGGTAGAGACATACCCCAAAAAACCTATAGCTGTAATTGCAGCAAAAGGTTATTCTACAAAATAGTGACTCAGAGGGTCTGAATACAAATATATGCCATAATTTTCAGCTATATTTTTAAACTATTTAGAAAACTATGTATCATTTCCTTTACACTTCACAAATACTTGTAACCTAGAATTGGTGTGTCAAATAAAATCCCAATACATTTACATTTGTGGGTGTAACATGGAAAAATATGGAAATGTCCATGGAGTATGAATATCTTTTCAAGGCACTGAATATGGGGGAAGGTGTACCTTCATAAAAAAAGTAGAAATACTTGACAATCCACAAACACGGTTCTTGGGACATACCACCAGTTCCACTGCCAAATCAATGGAATACCAAGCTATGAGTTTACCTGGAATGGAGACTTGAGGGGTCTGGCTACCATACATTTTTTCACCCCATGCCATAATCCTGGGTCCTGAGACTAGGACCAATGTGATATTCCCTCTTTGAAGGTATACCAAGGAGTGTGTGTGTGTGTGTGTGTGTGTGTGCGTGCGTGCGTGCGTGCGTGCGTGCGTGCGTCCGTGCGTGCGTGTGTGTGTGTGTGTGTGTGTGTTTCTCATGGCTTTCATACTCTACTGAATAAATTGAGATATTTTGAACATTTTATTTCCATTTTTCATCATTTGTATATCTTTAATGTGTCTATCCAACCTGTGATTTCCACAAATCCACAACTTTTACTTCTAGGTATTAGAGTTTTGATGTTGAAAAGTGTAGAACGTTAATCACATCCTTTCAAGATTAAAAAAAGGGTTATATTGAAATAGGGAATAAATAACATAATGCATCCTTGCAATTGTATCTAAAACCACAGTTGGACCCGTCTCATCAATTGCAATGCCTGACCTACAGAGATAGGCCTAGATGTTGTGGGGATGCTGAACCAATCTAAGGTCGCTATGGGTTGATGGTAATAATCTCACTTGTGTTCCACAGAAGGGCAAAATGTAATGGTCATAACATGGATGTAAATTAATGCTATATATAAATAAAACCTTAAAGGGGTGGTTCACTACTGTGCAATAGTGGCCAAATCCCTGTAAAACTGATAAGAAAGGTTTTTTCTAAAATACCTTGTTTAGTCAATTCTACCTCTGAGCAGCGCTATTGTGGACCGGACATCCCCATAAAGTGACCCACGACCTCCATGACCTCTGAGATCCGGTGATGTCACATCAACTTCTAGTTGACCCGACATCACCAAGCCTGGCTGCAATCTTTCTGAGTGACTGGACTGTGGGTGGCGTATCACTGCTCATCACAGTTCAGCATATCGGGCGCACTCTCCTTCACTGCCACAAGCAGGAACGATGCTGGGCTGTGACGCTGGGCTGTGACAAGTGGCAAAACTCCGCCCACAGCCCAGTCACTCAGGGAGAATATGTCCGCCTCGGTGATGTCTGGGTCAACTGGAAGTTGACGTGCAATCACTGGATCTCATAGGTCACGGAGCCCTGGGGGTGTCACTTCATGGGGATGAGCGGACCGCAAAAGCGCCTCTCAGAGGCAGAATAGGCTGAACAAGGTATTTTGTTTTACATCAGTTTTACAGAAATGTGGCCACTACTGCAGAGTAGTGACCAACCTCTTTAATGACATCCATATCACATTCAGGATGCTTTATGCATCGCAGATTTTCTACCAACAATTTAAACATCATAATCTAAGTTCAGTAAAACCATCTGAGGTCTGGGTTTTCGAGTTTATAATGTGAATTGTTAAAAAATATATACTAACTGTAACATATAGTAGGAAATCATTTGTCTCATCAATATAAACGTCTGAGCAAATAGATTTTTAGATTGCGTTTTGTTACTATTTACTTTTCAATGTGCTATCACTTCATAATTCTTTTTGCTCAGTCTTAACGGTCTCAACATATAAAAAATACAAAACACACACGTTACCTTAATCCAATAGACGGCTGTAAACTTTCAAATGAAAAAATGTAACAGTAAAGAGATGGATTAAGTCCGAAATTCAAAAGGACTATTATAGGGCTCCAAATCCAACAATATGGTCCCTGGTTGAATACACAAAAAACACACAAGATAATAGTCAATGGCCGTCTTCCTCATTTGCCTATCCGACACTGTGTCTTTGATAAATGAGTCCTTGTAAACTATGCATTTAGGGATTAACATGTAAAAGAATCATTGCTGAAGCGTAAATTTCAAAACATATATTTGTTTTGTTAAGCAAAGTTTTTTGTGCGTGTGTGTATGTGTGTGTTTTTTCTGTAAAGCATACAATGTTGTAACAGTCCTTCTGCCGCAAAATGGATCGGCCATTGAAATGGAAGCCGAGTTCACATGACTGCTACTCTGTTCTGCCAGCTTGTTGTTTGCACTCTCTCCTCGTCTTTTCAAGATCCTATTTCTGTATTTATCCGCAGCATTTCCTTTCTAAGCAAGGCCCTTTTGATTATTTCAAAGAAGAGTTGGGGCCTGCAGTTTTAATGAAGTCCATTCAATCAAGCCCATGGAAGCATGCATATTGATGCCAGCCTCGTAAATGACTGACCAGGGAACACGTCTGATGATAGAGGGCTGCCAGCACAAAATCTACAGCTCCTCCAGTTTATTTCATATTTGCTTTCTCATCCATTACTAATATGTGTGTGTTCTGTAGGTATTAATTAGGAACTAATACTGGTAGGTGTATCTGTTCCAGACACCTATTATAGCTTATTACTCAACTGTGCCTGAGAAAAATGGATCTAGTAGGAATTCAAGACATCTATTATGGATTACTAGCATCTATATGAGGCATATGTATATGGATGAGATCTGGACATCTCAATATATACTGTACAATATGTTGTAGGCAACAATATATGTATAGTGCTAGACGTTTATTAATACTGGTTCATCCATGAACTCTGTGTATGCTTTGTAGACTTTTTGTACATATGTGAATGTGTTGCTAACATAAAACACTTTATGGGTTTCTTTTAAAATAAATTGTAGGTTGAGCTTGAGGGATATACAGTCATATATATATATATATATATATATATATATATATATATATATGTATATATATATGTGTGTGTGTATATACACTGTGTGTATATATATATATATATATATATATATATATATATATATATATATATATATATATACATGTATGCAGCCATATATGAGGGATATATATATATATATATCCCATATATATATATATATATATATATATATATATATATATATATGGGACATGCACCCATATATGAGTGCTAAGTAGAAGCAGAGCAGAGTCTTAGATTCTGGTTCTTTGGATTGTGATCACTCCGCATTCTTAATTCACTAGGATTAAGCTATAATTAACACCACAGTTATTAACACACAGCATTACATAACGCAATCAACTCTATTACATCTGTAAAAAACTGTTGATGTTTTTAGTTCAAATAGAAAAAGAAATATGTAGAAATATAACAAAAGCAAGCAAAAGAAATGACAAAAAAATCAATTTATAAAAAAAAATATATATTTTTTTGCACACACATATAATAAAATGTGTACTAGATTTATACATATCATCATATCATGTGCTAGTGGGGATCTGTTCATGAAACACAGACATATACATAAGGAGGTTTGGGGTGAATTTTCCTATCTAAAAACATAAAAAAGGGCAATTCTTTCACCTACTTTGTATAGGTGATGGGTAGTATTTATACCTAAATCTGTTTGTTAGATGCCTCTGGAATAGCAAGTGTTCACTCCAGTCTTGTTCTAGCCATTCTCAAACATATGATCTGTAATTACAGGTATTATTTGTTCCACCAACCCTCTATAATGTGAACATTAAATTATAACCATTATACTGTATATATGTGGAAGGGGGTAAATCGAACCCACTTTGCCAGTGCAGTACATGCCAGTACACGTAGTATTTATGAAAGGGATGATTGACATCATTGTCCTTTGATACAAAATCCCATAGATTATAATGGATTAGATTGTAAGAAACAAACTCTATATTGGTATTTATTGCCACTAATATAAATGAAGAGGTTTAATAACATTACCATCTATTCTCATTGGGTGGGCCACACATGCAATCACTTAAATTGTGGTACATAAATTATATATTTATATATACTGTAATCCGGTAAAGTACCCTGGCAGCCGGATTGTAATACTTGTTGTAGATGTATTTTGCTGCAGTTTAAAAATACATGCATGCATGTTGTGCAGAAATATTATTTAAAAAGGCCAGAAAAAAAAATTATATATATATATATATATATATATATATATACACACACACACATATATATATACTATGTATGTGTATATAAATGTGTGTGTGTTTGTGTGTTTGTATATATACATATATATATATATATATATATATATATATATATATATGATTGAGAGAGATAGATATATATATACATATATATTGTGTATATGTTATGTGTGTGTATATATATATATATATATATATATATATATATATGTGTGTGTGTGTGTGTGTGTATATTGTATAGTGTGTAGAGGAATCTCAAGACCCACCTCTTCCAACAAGCCTACAACCTACAATAGCCCTCAGTCCAGTAGACCACTGGGCAACCAGCTCTGTCCTCACCTATTGTACCATCACCCATTCCCTGTAGACTGTGAGCCCTCGCGGGCAGGGTCCTCTCTCCTCCTATACCAGTCTGTTTTGTACTGTTAATGATTGTTGTACGTATACCCTCTTTCACTTGTAAAGCGCCATGGAATAAATGGCGCTATAATAATTAATAATAATAAATAATAAAATATACCTATCCATAAATATACATATACATAAATATATATATATATATATATATATAAAATATTTATATACTGTATATATATATATATATATATATATATATTTGTGAAGAAATATTATCTAAAAAGGACAGAAATATTTTAAAAAAAAGTAAATATATATATATATATATATATATATATATAAATAATTATTATTAGATAGTAAATGCTGCACCTAAGTAAGCACTATAACAAATTGCAATATATATATATATATATATATATATATATATATTGCATATATATATATGTGTGTGTGTTTATATATATATAGTATTATTGTTATATACAATATATATTGTAATATAATCATCATATAATACAATATATATTGTACTATTATTACATAGTAATGTAGTAATGCTGCACCTAAGTAACCAATATAACAAGTTTCTAATGAAAATATAAATATTTTTAAATTTGTTTAACAATTGCTCGCAGCCCATAGGTGGCGCTCTTGCTAAAACACCTTATATATTTTTGCTGCATTTTGAAAGGGCAGGACAGCCAGAAAAATAATGGTTACTTGAAAGGGTCAACTATTCTTTCTGCCCACAGACATTTCTATGCTGTCTTGTATTTTTATGTATTTTGTTTTCTGAGAAGATGCGGTTAATACGCAGTTACCCTTTAAGCGATCAATCAGGGGCATTGCAGGAGTGATGATTAGAAATGTAAAGTAAATCTATGTTGTTATATTGAATTCTTAACTAATAACGTACATGTACAATTACCTAGTTTTCTCGTGATGGAGAAAACGCTGCCAGAATCTCCTTACCAAACATATTTGCTTAAGATGCTGGGTTTATAGTTTGGGAATATTCAACTCCTGAAAGTTTTTGTTAAGCTCCTATGAAAAGACTCAATGGCTGGGAATACCATTCTAATGACATGGGAGCACAGCTTACTTAGAAGATGAAAAGAGACTTGTAGTCTCATAGCAAACCCTTACATTCGTCAAATAAGGAGCCCTAATGATGGGGTGAGAGCCGGTGAATGCCTAAAACAAACTATAGAACAGCTAAAATAAAGCAGCCAGGGGTTTAAGATATATTAAATTACCATGATTAGGAATTTAGGCATGGCTCAATCCTGTTGGAGAGGCTGGGGAGACTGAAAGTACAGCTATTCATTTCTGGGGAGAAGGTCACGGGGTTAGGGAGGTTCACAGGACCTGCTTCCATTCTTATGCTAACACATAATGCAGACACTGGGGCTTACTGGCCTGGAAGATATAAATGATTTTGCAATAATCCTAGGCCCTCTGTTTGTGAGAGGAGCTGGTCTATAGCTAATTGCAGCTCTGCCTCCTTATATTACAATCACACTTGTTATGATTCCTGTGACAAGTAAGCATTTTCCTTTGGCAATATTATGTTAGTAAGGTGATGATGTTTGGGTGTGAGCATGCCGAATATCCCCCCGACTGTATTAGTGAACGAGAAGTAAGTTGTTACATTGGCGGTCAATGATAGTGTCATTGTATTGGCGTTCTGCCTCTATGTGTGCCATATAAACAGAGAATATTTTTCGTTATTTCTGTAAATTGTGTTAATTGTTGAAGTTTTGGCTAATTATCGCCTCGGGATAACACATAAATTGAACCATATAGTTCCCTAAACCAAGAATAATATGTGTTTTCAAAGTAAAACATGCACAAAAACATGAATATAATGTAATATCACATAATATATTTATGGAATTGGATTTGTGGTATCATTATAACACCCGCTACAATCTGTATCGCACAATTTGTTTTAAATATTGCTAATAATGACTTTCACTTAAGTATATTTTCTATTATCATTATTCTAACATTTTTACTTACATAAAAAGGTAATTTGGAAAAAAGACAATGTTTGTAAAAGTTTTACCTAATTAAAATATTATGTGAGGTATCCAATGGGTTATAATTAGGGATGATCGAATACCTCAAATATTCGGCTTCGCAAATATTTGCCGAATAGGTCGCCGCTATTCGACTATTCGCGAAAATTCAATGCGTAATGTGAGTCTATGGGAAACCCGAATAACAACTATTCGGAACTATTCGGGCTTCCCATAGACTTACATTGCGCATCAAATATTCGCATAGCGGCGATCTATTCATCGGATATTCGCGAAGCCGAATATTTGAGGTATTCAATCATCCCTAGTTATAGTCATATAATGCCGACATTTTGCAGAAATTTCTGAACCTCCCACATTCATTCATGTTGCCAGTGATTTTGTCTGATTTCAGTATTTTTTGTCTTCTACTGAAGGGAAAATATGTCAATACAATTTTATGGCAACAGGCTCTAACCTTGACTAGATAATAGGTAATCCTATGATCTGACCCTCAGCATTGTTAAAGGGAATCTGTCAGCAGGTTTTTGCTACCTCATCTGACAGCAGCATGATGTAGACAAAGATTCTGAATCCAACAATGTATCACTTAGATTACTGGGTACTGGGTGTAGCCGTTCTGACACAATAAGAATTTTAAGATTTAACCATCTAGCAGAGCTGAGAGAGCTTCCCCCCTCCTCCCCCCACACCAGGCTCTCTATAGACATTGACACCTTGCTCTCAATGCACAATCAGAGGAGGGGATGTGCCGGACTACTGTGTGGGTTGCATTGCAGTCCTACAATGATAAGTCCTGCTGCTTAAATAAACATAGCAAATAAACAACAGATCGGACCTTGACAAGACAGGCATCTGTAATATTCTATGTTTTAACCCTTGCATCATGCTGTCTTCAGATTACATAGCAAAAACCTGCTGACAGATTCCCTTTAAAAAATAAAGTCTCCAGTGTCACCTGTATATGATGCCCTTTCTCTGCACCATACATTGAGTGTTATGTGCAAATCAATGAACACAACAGAAATGCTTCAGTGCTGCTTCAGGTGTCACTAACTGAGATAAATTGTAGATGTAGTTTTACTATTCATAACTGCAGTTGCACAATTGTTTGCCCTGATAATATTCTGATATACACTGATGAGTAAAAGGTTAACAATATTTTGAACTTTTGACTTTCAGGCTCCACATCTTACCATCCACTACAGCTTCGAACATGAGACTGCCTTCATTTCATAGACAAACATCTTTGCTAGCTCATACATAAATTTGACTTGCAGCTATGTAGCATATGATTAGTTATACAGATTCTTGTCATGTCACTGCATTGTTACTGTTTTGCTCCTAGTAGTGGAACAATCTTTTCCTGTATACTACAAATTACAACCTGTTCTCACATTCCCTAATAGCTCAGTGTGTTATTAGGTTCATTCCCAAGGGAAAGGGCATTGGTTCAAATCGAGAAACAGCCATGACGAAGATTTCCCAAGAAAAAGAAACGCCATCATCCAGTTGATTGATAGCAGTCTCTCTGCCAAAACAGTTGTCGAACTGCATCATGACTGTTGGAAGAATATGAAATGAAGTCCATCAATTCAAAAGCCAAGAGGTGGATGTCCAGGCAGAATATGGGAGTCAACAAGTCAGCTCATCACAAGGTCTATCGGTTGTGGCGCAACAATCATGGCAGTGGAGGTAGCTCATATACTCTGTAATAGTTAGATCATAGACATCCATGGAAGCACCGTGCGACACATGTTACACAAGTCTGGAATGTTCGCCCAAAAAAAGGTGACGAAGCCTAAACTTCAATATCGTCATAACAAGCAGCACAAGTTTGAAAAACAGTGCGAAAAGTGAACCGTAGAAGATTGGAAACAGATTATTTGGAGCGACAAAAGTCAATAGACTAAGCTCTGATTGGTGTAAATGGGTCTGGAAGAAAAAATGGAAAAAGGGCTAACGGATCGAGAAATTGAAGGAACTTTCAAATTTGGTGGCGGAAGCTTGATGATATGAGATTGTTTTACATTGTTTTACATCCAAAGGCTTACTTGACAAGGATTGATGGTGGTCTCAATAATGAGCTATATGTGAGTACTACAGGTTGAAAAAGGATGACTTAGTGTTGCAGTAGGACAACTAGTAGCATATGTCGAGATTTGCGAATAAATGGTTGAATGACAATGAAGACAAGGTGCTGAATTGGCACCTACAGTCCCCAGACCTCAATCCAATTGAACACTTGAGGATAGAGTTAAAGAAAAAGCTATATACATACCCAAGTGAGTCAAGCAGTATGCACCAATATTGGAAACATGTAGAAGAGACCTGTTATTAGATTTTGATCGAGACATGTTTGAATCTGATCAAGAGCATGCCCAGAAGGATTCAGGCAGTGTTGAAAACCAAAGCTGGATTTACAAAATGCTAACAAAATAATTAAAATTAATATTTTGATTTTTAGGAGGAATATAGTAACAATGCAGTGACATGAGAAGAATCTGCAAAACTAATCATATGCTAAATATTTGCAAGTCATATTTATGTATGAGGTAGCCAAGATGATTGGCTATAAAATTAAGATAGTCTCACGTTCGAAGCTGTAGTGCAGGGGTGGGGAACCTTTTCTGTGACTACTAGGCACATTGCTGGGGTCCACAGTGCTCGGACAGCAGTCACGTCTTACTGGCTGTCGGCCCTTGAAAGCCCAAAGTGTGCTGCGAGCACGTGCATGCAACGTTCACTACTGAATACTGCATGCACATACACCAAAAGATTAGGTCCTCATGTGCCAGTGCCAGTGTGCTAAGGATGCACTTTGTGGGTGGGGTTAGCATGTGATGCACTTCTGTCCCACAAAACTCAGAAGCTGAGCAGCAGCCATTGTGTCCCCAGTACTGTACATGCCTCCCAGTGTTGTATATAACCCCCACTGATGTATATGCCTCCAAAGCTGTCTGTTCCCTTCAGTGATGTATATACCCCCTCTATTGCTGTATGTACCCTCAACTGATGTATATACCCCAGTGCTGTCTGTTCCCCCAGTAATGTATATACCCCCAGTGCTGTATGTGCTTCTTAGCGATGTTTATACCCCGTGATGTCTGTGACCCCAGCCTACCCTTTGATGTACATGCCTCAGCATCTTCTGTGATGTACGTGCCCCAGCCCCTCCTGTGATGTATATGCACCAGCAACTCCTGTAATATATATGCCCTAGCATCTTCTTTCATGTATACGCCCCAGACCTTCCTGTGATGTACAGTATAATCCCAGCCCCCCTGTGATGTATATTCCTCCACCATTTTCTGTGATATATATGCCCCAGCATCTCTTGGGATGTACTGTATATGCTTCCATGTCTCCTGTGATTTAAATGCTACTTTCATCTCCTGTGATGTACATGTTCCCAGCCCATCCTGTGATGTATATGCCCCAGCCCCTCCTGTGAAGCATATGTCCAAGGGTCTCTAGGGTCTCTTGTGATGTATATGCCCCCATCAATCTTCTTTGATGTATATACGGCAGCCCCTATGTCTCCTGTGATGTGTATATACAGCAGTCCCAGCATCTCCCATGTGATGTATATGATTTGCAAAACTTATTATTGCAAAGAATTGACTGTGCTCTAAACCGAAGCAAACCTGGAAAAGCAATTGCGAGAAACTAAATAATGATCAATATCACCATCAATCTTCTTGATGTATATGCCCACAGCCGCTTCTGTGAAGCATATGTCCAAGGGTCTCTAGGGTCTCTTGTGATGCATATGCCCAAGCCCCTTTTGTGATGTTTATACCACTAGCCCCTCCTATGATGTATATGCCCCCAGCCTCTCCTGTGATGTGTGTCCCAGCATCTCCTGTGATGTATATGCTCCAGCCCCTCCTGTGATGTATATGCCCAAACATTTCCAGTGATGTATTTGCCACAGCCTCTCCTGTGCTGTACATGCCCCCATCGTCTTCTGTGATGTATATACGGCAGCCCCTATGTCTCCTGTGATGTGTATATACAGCAGTCCCAGCATCTCCCATGTGATGTATATGATTTGCAAAACTTATTATTGCAAAGAATTGACTGTGCTCCAAACCGAGGCAAACCTGGAAAAGCAATTGCGAGAAACTAAATAATGATCAATATCACCTAACATCACAGATGCACCACAGAGAAGTACTGTAGATCCAGCCACCACAATAGGGGTGAGTTAATTGTTTGACCAAATATAACAGGGCAATGTTCAAGTTGATAATTTTGTGCGACCCCCAAATGATGATAGAAATTTACAAATGGAACATGGCAAAAAAAAAAATTCAACATGGCCCTTGGCAAAAAAAGTGAATGGTGAAATATGAAGCTTGAATGTCAAAAGTTCAAAACATTGTAACTAGTGATAAACGAGCGTGCTCCCCATTGCTCGTTACTCGATTGAGCATAGAGCATTGGAGGTTAAAAATGCTTGAGTTCCCCTTGACTTCCATTATACTCGATACTCGAGTTGTGCCCAAACACCCCGATGCTCGATCAAGTAACGAGCAGTGGTGATCACGCTGGATCAGCAGCTAAATTGCTAACCCTTTTGCTTGTCAGTATAACCTAGTATATCTGCTTTTAGAAATGAAACCCCTGACTTTAATACACCTTGTGCCGATAACATTGTAAACAATTCTGTGTTAAGAGTAAGCTCCATTTATGAATCAGTTCAGAAATGTAAAGATTCCATTAAACGTTATGAAGGCAAACTCAAATCATCCAAAATTTATAACATTCAATTATCTTTGGAAAAATGCTAAAAAGATCTTATTTTACTGAACCTCATTATAGTTTAATTAATTAACTAAAAAAGTTATCACATAGGCCCTGCATGACTGCTCATGCAGCGGGACCCAAGGTGATTAGCTGTTCATTGCGGTGGTCATATCTTAAAAGAGGTTATCTGTGATGAGGCTACCCCTTTTAACTGTTTGCAAATTTTTTTAAAACTTTATATCCTGATATAAAGGACATTTACTGTACTATAATGGATCGGCCATTGGGCATCTATGAAGGTAGATTGCAATTGGAATTTACACCACTAATTCAACTATTAATTGTTATAAAGGGGATCTGCACATGTCAAAGTTCCTATACAGAAGAGTCCTTTGACAATTAACTTATCACAGAATTTCTCTCTTCTGGAGCCTTCATTAATCAGCTGTAACCTGTGCAGAAAACTGGTAGTGACTCCCAAAGGCCCATGTTTAACATCCTAAGGCCCGTTTCACACATCAGTGAAAAACACAGATGTTCTCCACTGACGTGTAAAACACGCACATGTCTCTCCGTGTGCCGTGATTCACGGCACACGTGGGTTGTCTAAGTGCAAACCGGGCTCCGTTCTCCGTGGTCCGTGATTGCACATAGAGATTTAGGGGCACTTTGCACACTACGACATCGCAAGCCGATGCTGCGATGCCGTGCGTGATAGTCCCCGCCCCCCGTCGCAGCTGCGATATCATGGTGATAGCTGGCGTAGCGAACATTATCGCTACGCCAGCTTCACATGCACTCATCTGCCCTGCGACGTCGCTCTGGCCGGCGACCCGCCTCCTTATTAAGGGGGCGGGTCGTGTGGCGTCATAGCAACGTCACACGGCAGGCAGCCAATAGAAGCGGAGGGGCGGAGATGAGCGGGACGTAAACATCCCGCCCACCTCCTTCCTTCCGCATAGCTGGCGTGAGCCGCAGGACGCAGGTAGGAGATGTTCCTTGCTCCTGCGGCTTCACACACAGCGATGTGTGGTGCCGCAGGAACGAAGAACAACATCGTAACATCGGTCCTTCCGAAATTATGGAAATGACCGACGCTACACCGATGATACGATTATGACGATTATGCGCTCGTTAATCGTATCAAAAAGGCTTTACACACTACAATATCGCCTGTGACGCCGGATGTGCGTCACTTTCAATTTGACCCCACCGACATCGCACCCGCAATGTAGTGTGCAAAGTGCCCCTTACTCACCTGTGCCCGCTCCCGCTCTCCATGGTGCTGAACGCTCCCATGGTGCAGCATCCGGCCGGCGCTGACCTCCGC
Source organism: Anomaloglossus baeobatrachus (assembly GCF_048569485.1). Taxonomy (NCBI): domain Eukaryota; kingdom Metazoa; phylum Chordata; class Amphibia; order Anura; family Aromobatidae; genus Anomaloglossus; species Anomaloglossus baeobatrachus. The sequence goes on along the minus strand of NC_134356.1, from coordinate 531,056,604 downwards.
AGCAGCTGCTTCCGGGTCGGCTGTGTCGTGCATTCATGAATATGCACGACAGTAATGAGCCAGCTCAGAAGCAGAAGGCAGAACAGGCTGCAGAGAGCGCGGCTGAAGCCGGGTGAGTAAAAATGATTTTTATTTTATATGCACTTTGTTTTCTGGCACGTGTTTCACGGATCACACCACTGCATGGTCCGTGGGACATCAGTGATGCCAGAAAAAAATGGACATATCTCCGTGCGGCAATCACGGACACTCGGGTACGCCACACAGAGACACATTCAGTGAAAAATCACTGATGTGTGAGCAGACCCATTGATTATAATGGGACTGCGTATGTCAGTGATTCTGGCACGTAGAAAAAAAAGCACAAACGTACCAGAATTACTGACGTGTGAAACAGGCCTAAGGCTGAGGCCACAAGGGGATTAGTGCGAGTCCTCACATGACACTCGGCTCACGCTCGCAGCATAACGGGAGCCGAGTGTTATGCAAGTGTCATGCGACTGTGGTCCAACCGTGCGATCAGACCACAGCTGCAGAGGAGAGGGCCGGTGCTGCGGAGGGGAGGGCCAGCGCTGCAAAGCAAAGGGAGGGATTTATCTCCCTATCTCCTCCATTGCCAGCTGATACGAAAATCGCACTGCTTTAGCATTACACTGGTGTAACTCAAGTGCAATGCAATGTTTCTCTCGCCCCATAGACTTGTATGGGTGCGAGTGAAACAGGATCGCATTCCACTCACAGCATGCTGCGACAGTTTTCTCGGTCCGATTAGGGCTGAAAAAACAAACGCTTATGGGAGCAGGCACATAGAGTAACATTTTTATCGCATTCCACTTGCTACGTATTACTCGCCATGTGTGCAAGCCCTAACATTCATAATATACAGTACTACCGGAGCTAAAAACAATAATGGATACATGGATTTGATTTGTGGGGAGGAGACTGTTAAATTATATGTGCCTTGGTTTTGGCTGAAGGTGGGCAAAAAAAAAAATTCTCACATTTTTGGCATTCTGCAACACATAACAAATGCTGAAGATGCATAACTTCTGTAGGAGAATACTATACTTTATAGAAGCACATAATGGCGAAATGGTGGAATTGAGTACCCACATTTCCACATTACACATCCATTGTACACTGTGGATGCCTCATAAGGAGCTCTGTGCACACAACATTGATTTATTTCTGTTTTAAATTTATAAGAGTTACAATGAATCTTTCTAAAAAAAAAATGTTTTGAATAGGAGGAAAAAATGTCGGCACATCCAACAGAAAATAATTTCTTTCTTTATTGTCACATGGTATTAAAAAAAAGACCTTAGGGTCTTCTAAATATGGATGGACTTTTTTAATACCATGTGACAATAAAGAAAGAAATTATTTTACGTTGGATGTGCCGACATTTTTTCCTCCTATTCAAGTTATAGTCCACCTAGCAGACTTCATGTCGTTGCACTCCATGGATGTGTGGTGACCTATTCCATTGGGCGTGTCAAGCTTTCCTCCACTTCGTTTGTTAAAAAAAAATGTTGTTTGTGTCTATTCACTGAATCCAAGTACTGAAGCTTGGCCACATATGTGGCGCCCCTGAGGCTCTGGTTGCCACAGGGTACTGCACTCCACTTAGGGTGTCTTACTGATCATGAATCTAAGGGAGGTCGGTGCAGGTTTCATGATACACAACCACATACACACATGGGTTGCCCTTTTCCCACTGAGGCCTGGGCTAGGGTCGGGTACTAAAGAGGTTGCCTACAGTGTGGCATTTACAGGATGTCATCACAACTGGGGCCCCAATCTACAATCTTAGGACCTGGGTGGGGGGAGGAGCGCTACCAGGGGGAGTTAGGAGTCACACACACAGGAATATAGGGAGTTCTCCAGCAGGAGTGACAGTGAGTGGACGTCTTTCCCGGTAGCTCCCGTGGGACATAGGAGTTTAACGGTCACTGTGGAGGATACCGTGTCAGTTCCCCCGGGACCAGTGCAGTTCAGGGTGCAGCATCCTAGGGTGGTGCAATTCCACATTGCATCACCAGACTCTGCCTGACATAGAGGTTCTATGCTTCTCAGACCACACAAGTTTCCATAGCCAAGCGGCACCAGTATTCCAGGACCTAGATCATGGTAAAACTCAAGGGGATTCACGCTACTGGCATAGGGACCAGTACTCTACCTAGTATGGAAGGGACTCTAAGTGCTTCAAGCCACAGGGACCCGCACTACAAAGCGCAGCAAGAAAGGGCCCACAGACTAACGCACTGGTTGTGACCTCCCACGGATCCGGAATCGACCTGAGCCCATCATGGCAGTGACCAGTATCACTGGGCTGGCAACTGAAGTTGTGAGTAAAGACACCTTGAACCCACAGAGACTGTGTCGGCATGTCCTTACTGGTGTCACCGCTCCGCACTTAGGCGTTGACTGCCATTATCACTCTCTTCATCGACCCAGGGCCCGCTCTGCCTGTGGGGAGCGATACCATCCTGGCTGCCATAACACCTGCCCAGACGAGGAACTCTGCAGTGGTGGCTAATCACTGGCCGCAGATCACAGGTGGCGTCACGACAAACTTTCCCCAATCACCCCGCTTTCCCTCAATTTAATGCACGCCTCAGGACAACGGAAGGCCACCCGTGACATCACCTGACCCGACCCACGTCAACCCGGGAACAAGTAAGTTAACCACCTGCCCCGTGGGGCGCTGAACATACATGACCCTATACACCCACTATCCTGCCATGAGACTTCATTGAATATTGAATTGTGGAACTGGCTGCTTCCATCAATACCAGTTTCTTTTTAAAAGGGTGATAAACCCCTTTTCATTACTGGCTACATCGATATGTTGAGAAACCATGTTTCTCTCAAATACCTTGTGTTGCTAATAGTACCTGTGAGCGGCGCTATTGCGGTCTAACACCTTTGCATGACCCTCGGGCTCTGTGACCTCTGATGTCCGGTGATGTCATGTCAACTGAGGTCGGCTGTAGTCTTCCTGAGTGGCTGGGCTGTGGGCATCATTTCACTGCTCATCACAGCTCAGCATCTCCCTGCTCTCTCCTTCACTGCAGAGCATCGCAAGCAGGAGTGATGCTGGGCGGTGATGAGCCATGAAATGCCACCCACAGCCCAATGACTCACGGAGACTGGGGCCGGCCACGGTGATGTCAGGTCAACTGGATGTTGACATGACATAACTGGACATCAGAGGTCACAGAGACCCAGGGTCACGCTCAGAGGCACTATTGGCAACGCAAGATATTTGAGTGAAACCATGTTTCTCAACATAATATCAATGTGGCCAGAAATGAAAAGGCGTGAATGGCCTCTTTAAGCAATTATAGTTCAGTTACCAGAGAAAATGAAACGTTTTCCTATTACAGAAAAGCACATAAAAAATGAACTCCTTTTCACACCTTGCAAGCCAATATATACTGTATAATCTAACATAACTAGATTATACATTTTCAAAATTATCATGGAGAATTATTTGAACAATATTTTCAACTAATTGTAGAATTGGCCAGTTTTGACCACTCTATGATATTAACAACTTCTTAAGAGTAAAGTTGCATGATGTTATCTGTTTTTAAGAAGATCTGTTAGGAACTTTATTGGTTTTAGTCAGAATATAATAATATTAATAGTTTCTATTTCTATGAATATATTCTTGATTTTTTTATCCAACAGGTTAGAAGTTAATTTGCATGTTAAATGTGTAGTACTTTGCAACTGTTAGTATGAAACTGAAGTATGTGGTCCTCTACATGTGGATTTGATTGAAATTCCTTGATTTGAACCTTTCCCCTCTATGGTGCTGCTTCAACTTTCCTTTAGGCCTTTTTCAGATGTCCGATTAAAACACACGTGTTTCACGGTCTGTGGTCAAGGTACGTATGTGTGTGAGTGTGTGAGTGTGGGTGTGTATCGTGTGCTGTCCCTGTGTTATCTGTGTGACATCCGGATAGCACACAGACAGCATTAGCTGGTATACTTACCTGTCCCCAGTGCAACTGTCTCCCAGGTCTGTGGTGAGTGCAGTGAATATGCAATGAGCATAATGAGAGGGCCCGGAAGTAACAACAGAGACAGAGACAGCAGTACCGGAGACAGGTAAGGATAAAAATTCTTTATTTTTATGTGACCTGTGTTTTCGCTGGTATGTGTCACACTGATGTCACACGGATAGTGCATTTGGGAACAATTCTGTCAGAAAGAGTTTTGTACATTTTCAGTTGTTTTGTTATTCTTACTTTAACAGATGAAAGTAAACAACTGAGATGTGAAAAACTAAGTTTTTCCTTTAGTTGCATAATAACTCTGCAAACAAATAGTTGCCTAATAGTTTTGCACACAAATATTCTCCTAATAAAGACAAAACCTTTACTTTCTGAAATATTTAGGTTTATTGGCCTTTTGGATTGACCGACAGCACTGTGGTTATTCAATAATAAAATTAATAATCAAAAATACACAATACCTAATAATTGTGGACACAATGTACAGCATATAGGAAATATAAGAGTCAGAACACCACTATAAATAAATAAATATTCCTTCTTTGGGAGGGGTCCAAGTTGAAAAAAAAACCATTCGGCATAGTGACAGCCGAGGTGCAGGCACATGGGTGAGCAGTGTCAGTGAGACACTAACACCACTCACTGACCTCTCTGCCTGTGCACCGACCTCCATTCATTCCCTGCATTCAATTGTATTCACATCTTTAAAAAGAACATGACAGCTGATAAATGCTGCCTGATCTACAGGTGACAAGTATCAGACTCTGTCTCTATGATTGCAGCCATGAATGTTTAACTCTAAAACACTGTGACATTTCAAAGAGAATCATACTTTAAAAGCTGGCTGGGCACTAAGCCACATAGGTGACCAGTTGAAAAGGTGGTTCCCTGTTGGCTTCTCCTTGTCCGCTCTCCTTGAGTGAGAGGTCTCAACCTGTGTGCAAGTAAAAGGAGAGACCTGTCAGTCACTGCAGCGGGCATGAACTGGTCTTTTGAACTAGTTACCTATCTGGCCTTGTCACTGGTCAGCTTATATGAAATGTTTTTCTCTCAAATGCTGATGATGTACTAAGCTTTGTTCTTAGTATCAGGATACAAATACTAATGAGGGTACTGGTGATGAATACAGTACCAGAACCATCATCATTACATAAAAACATCACCAGAACCATTGCCACTACATGAATACATCACCAGAACCATTATCACTACATGAAAACATCACCAGAACCATTACCACCACATGAATACAGTACCAGAACCATCATCATTACTTGAAAACATCACCAGAACCATTACCACTACATGAATACAGCACCAGAACCATCATCACTACATGGATACATCACCAGAATCATTACCACTACATGAGTACATCCCCAGAACCATTACCACTACATATACCTCACAAGAAGCACCATCAATTTTGTAGTAGGCTGTATTTAACGCATGAAGGATGCTAACACCATTAAACTTATCCCTTTAACTATAATGGGGCCTGTTTGGTTTCCATTGGGGTATCAGTTAAATGCTAGACATGTTAATTGAAACCAAATAGCCCCCATTATTATTAAACTAAATTAGTTTCCATGACAATCATTGAATTTGACATGTAAAATATTGGATGTCTGGGTGGATATCACTAATTGTTCCTACAGTAGTATTCTGTGAACAGTCAATCAACAATGAGTGATGCCTATAGGTAACTGGGAAATTACACCTTATGATAAGCCAAACTCCTAAAGTACACCACTTTTTTTTACCTTTGCTGGCATTTTTTGAATAAGTAATAATTCTAGTGGGATTCTGAAGAGGATGTGATGGTGGTGACAACAGAGCTGATGCCAGGGCAGAGGTAACGAAGCAGAAAGGCATAAAACATGAAACTTGGTAGAAAATGTATATTGGGATCTTCAAGGACATGATCCTTAAGCATCTATACCAAACCAGAAACTGAGTTAGAGTAGTGGACATCCTCATTCATTCACCTAGACTGAAGGCCTCTTTATTAGAGATACCAGTCTAGCTAGTCATCATGGTGTAGATTCCAATAGGTGATGAAACCTTGCTGTAGGAATATTGGCCCCGGCAGACAAGATAGCTTCCTAAAGTTGCTGCAAGTTAGATAGATGTATAGATGTACTGACATATTCTGAACCAGGGTTTGACATACTGACTGAGCTGGCAGTTCAGTTGCACTGGAGCTCAGAGGTGGAGTGGGCCCATCCCAACTGTAGATCAGTGCTGGGTACTCGGAGTCAAGGCAGTACAGCAGAGCTAAGGAAGAAAGAATTTGTTTAACATACAGTTAGGTCCAGAAATATTTGGACAGTGACACAATTTTCGCGAGTTGGGCTCTGCATGCCACCACATTGGATTTGAAATGAAACCTCTACAACAGAATTCAAGTGCAGATTGTAACATTTAATTTGAAGGTTTGAACAAAAATATCTGATAGAAATTGTAGGAATTGTACACATTTCTTTACAAACACTCCACATTTTAGGAGGTCAAAAGTAATTGGACAAATAAACCAAACCCAAAGAAAATATTTTTAATTTCAATATTTTGTTGCGAATCCTTTGGAGGCAATCACTGCCTTAAGTCTGGAACCCATGGACATCACCAAACGCTGGGTTTCCTCCTTATTAATGCTTTGCCAGGCCTTTACAGCCGCAGCCTTCAGGTCTTGCTTGTTTGTGGGTCTTTCCGTCTTAAGTCTGGATTTGAGCAGGTGAAATGCATGCTCAATTGGGTTAAGATCTGGTGATTGACTTGGCCATTGGAGAATGTTCCACTTTTTTGCACTCATGAACTCCTGGGTAGCTTTGGCTGTATGCTTGGGGTCATTGTCCATCTGTACTATGAAGCGTCGTCCGATCAACTTTGCGGCATTTGGCTGAATCTGGGCTGAAAGTATATCCCGGTACACTTCAGAATTCATCCGGCTACTCTTGTCTGCTGTTATGTCATCAATAAACACAAGTGACCCAGTGCCATTGAAAGCCATGCATGCCCATGCCATCACATTGCCTCCACCATGTTTTAGAGAGGATGTGGTGTGCCTTGGATCATGTGCCGTTCCCTTTCTTCTCCAAACTTTTTTCTTCCCATCATTCTGGTACAGGTTGATCTTTGTCTCATCTGTCCATAGAATACTTTTCCAGAACTGAGCTGGCTTCATGAGGTGTTTTTCAGCAAATTTAACTCTGGCCTGTCTATTTTTGGAATTGATGAATGGTTTGTGTTACGGGGGGGCTGTCTGATAATAACCTAAAGGAGTATCAGACAGTCAGGGTCCACCGTGCAAAGACTCTGCTGCAGACTATGGCAGAGTGCAATACCTCTGTTAACTCACAGAAGGATATACTAAGTAAGTAAAGCAATTCCTCCCTTACTTGGAGGGTGTGTGGAATGATCTCTGTTAATAATCACAGAGACAAAGGCAATGTGTGTGAAATGGCACCTACCTAGGTCCGCTCTTCTAGTGGTGCAAAAGAGACGAACAGCAGCGTAAGCCGCACAAAGCTCCTACCTCTGTTCGTTCCCCTAGTGTGCGAGGATACGAACAACTGCCAGACGCAGTATAAGGAACGTTACCCTAGCGGCAACGTCCACCTACGAGTCGAACCACAAGGCCCAGCCAGACCATGTGCCTCAGGCACCTGCCTATGTCCGCTCCCCTAAGAGGTAAGGATACGGACAGCAGCCGAAACTGTAAGGTATAAGAACGCTACCCTGCCAGTAGCGCTCACCTAGCATAGACAGAGGAATGCCTAGAGGAACGTGCACAGAGCGTCTACTCTTATGCATGAACCAAGAGGACTGAGCGCCATGCGGCGTGTGTCAGGGTCTTATATAGACTCTGTGCCTCATCCAAGATGGAGGACACCAGAGCCAATCCGCTGCCAGAACGACAGGAGTGACGTCATGCTGGCCTATCACCGAGCAAGGCATCACAAGCACATGACCAGCGACCAATCGGCATAGAAGGTGTCAGAGACATGTGACCTCGTGTCAGCGATGATGTCACCCGCGCATGTGCAATGGCTCCAAGATAGGACTTAGTCTCCGGCGCTCGCACATGTGTAGTAGCAAGAAATCTGGACTTAGTCTCCAGTGCTCGCACATGTGCAGTAGCAAGAAATCTGGACTTAGTCTCCAGCGCTCGCACATGTGCAGTAGCAAGAAATCTGGACATAGTCTCCAGTGCTCGCAGCAACCGTAACAGGTTTGCATCTAGATGTGAACCCTTTGTATTTACTTTCATGGAGTCTTCTCTTTACTGTTGACTTAGAGACAGATACACCTACTTCACTGAGAGTGTTCTGGACTTCAGTTAATGTTGTGAACGGGTTCTTCTTCACCAAAGAAAGTATGTGGCGATCATCCACCACTGTTGTCATCCGTGGACGCCCAGGCCTTTTTGAGCTCCCAAGCTCATCAGTCAATTCCTTTTTTCTCAGAATGTACCCGACTGTTGATTTTGCTACTCCAAGCATGTCTGCTATCTCTCTGATGGATTTTTTCTTTTTTTTCAGCCTCAGGATGTTCTGCTTCACCTCAATTGAGAGTTCCTTAGACCGCATGTTGTCTGGTCACAGTAACAGCTTCCAAATGCAAAACCACACACCTGTAATCAACCCCAGACCTTTTAACTACTTCATTGATTACAGGTTAACGAGGGAGACGCCTTCAGAGTTAATTGCAGCCCTTAGAGTCCCTTGTCCAATTACTTTTGTTCCCTTGAAAAAGAGGAGGCTATGCATTACAGAGCTATGATTCCTAAACCCTTTCTCCGATTTGGATGTGAAAACTGTCAGATTGCAGCTGGGAGTGTGCACTTTCAGCCCATATTATATATATAATTGTATTTCTGAACATGTTTTTGTAAACAGCTAAAATAACAAAACTTGTGTCACTGTCCAAATATTTCTGGACCTAACTGTATTCTCCGAAGCCACACTATGATCGGGAGGGGCATAATTACACATTAAGGGTACGTGCCCACGATCAGGACCTGCTGTGTTCTGTATGCAGGGAGTCCTGACCTACGGAGCCACGAGTCTCCTCCACAGGAGAATGCTGGAGACCGCAGCTGCCCGTGCCTATGATCAGGGTTCAGAGCACTGCGGTCTCTTGCTTATGTTCTCCCTAAAAAGGACGCTTGAGACTTCACAGCAAAGAATTGACATGCTTACGGCTCAGGAACGTCGCACCTCAGGCCAGTTTTTGCTGTGGGCTGTACATGCACAGTGTGCATGGGACTTCTAGAAATCCCATCCATTGTGCTTGTACTGTACAACACAGTGTTTTGGATGCAGCAAAAACACGATGCATCCAAAATGTTGCAAACACTGATCGTGGGCATGTACCCTAAAGGGCACTTTACACGCAACGACATCGCTAACGAGATGTCGTTGGGGTCATGGAATTCATGACGCACATCCGGCCTCGTTAACGACGTCGTTGCGTATGAAACGCACGAATGACCGTTAACGATCAAAATTACTCACCTAATCGTTGATCGTTGACACGTCGTTCTAATCCCAAATATTGTTGCTGTTGCAGGACGCAGGTTGTTCGTCGTTCCTGCGGCAGCACACAACGCTATGTGTGACACCGCAGGAACGAGGAACAACCTTGTACCTGTGGTCACCTGCAATGAGGAAGGAAGGAGGTGGGCGGGATGTTCGTTCCGCTCATCTCCGCCCCTCCGCTTTTATTGGGCGGCCACTTAGTGACGCCGCAGTGACGCCACACGAACCATCCCCTTAGAAAGGTAGGCAGGTAAGTATGTGTGACGGGTGTTAGCGATGTTGTGCGCCATGGGCAGCAATTTGCACGACCAACGGGGGCGTGTACGCTCGCTAGCAATATCAATAGCGATATCGCAGCGTGTAAAGTGCCCTTAAAGCTTGGCTTAATCAGGATGTTTGTGGGGATTATTAATGGAACTAACAGAAATTGTGTGCAAAAGAAAACTCGTAAGTATACTAGTGTGAGTGATGCTTGTTACGTGTTTGGTATGCTTGTAATGAGTGATGTGTGTAGTGTTAACATGCACAGTTTATCAGTTACTACAATGTACTTACTTTAAATAATGTGTATGCTGCATTAATGTGGCATATGTCTAGTCTGTAACTGGCATTTATGTGATGTGTTCAATGTGCAACTGATGTTTATGTAGCATATTTAGTGCATAATTGGCATCTATGCATCTATTGCTTGATTGGAATCTATGTGGCATGAGTATTGTGTATGGCTGGAATCTTTGTCGCACTTTTTTTCTGCATCACTACTCCTATAAAAGGGAGAGGGGCACAGACAAAAGGGCCCTGTTTTATAATGGGTTGATGCGTGTAGCCCTCACGAAGGCTGTGCGCTATTACCCACCCATCCATCTCAGAAAAGTTCTGTTACGAGCTAAGCCTAGATCCCATCTGTTCCCAATTTCATATGAGGTCTAGCGGGGATCATGTAGAGGTGGGTAATTAGAGTTAGGGACCATCCATATTGAGGTACACCTTTGCCACATCAAAGTCAGGAACACCACATATGATGAAACTGTACTTAATATGTCATGAAGGGGTTAAACTCTTGAATTGGGTCACCATACACTGTACATGCCACATACATGCACTTATAGAGATGTACTGCCTCAATATGATGGTATTTTACTGACATGATTTGGAGCCGTCCAGCGGTATGACAGAACGTCTTATGTACCTATTTTAGTCCCGGGACTGTAGCATCTAATAGATGCAGCAATTCTGGGCGACTGCTGGCTGATATATTTAGGCTTGGGGGGCTTCCAATAATGTGGGTCCGCCCAGCCTGAGAATACCAGCCCCCAGCTATGAAACTTTATCTTGGCTGGTTATCAAAATTATGGGGGGACCACACGTCATTTTTTTAAAATTATTTATTTAATATACTGTACAATATAGACCCACCCACCGGCATCTGTGATTGGCTATAGTCAGACAGCTGTCACTCTGCGTGGGAGCGGGTCTGTCTGCAACCAATAACAGCCACCGGTGAGCATGATAGGAGTGAATATGTTATGAGCCTAATGAGCGGCCGCCTCTGGAAGATGAAAGAGCTGCGGCAGCAGTGAGACAGCCGACTGGTGATCGGTGAGTATGAAGCGCTTGCTCCTACCCCTTTGTGCCCAATTCTAGTCCCCATAGACTTTATATGGGGAGCAGTATCTGGCCAAATACCAACCCTCCCAAAACGCAGGGACAAAACGCAAAAAGAATTGACATGCTGCATCTTTGTGGTCACCACAAAAACACAGCTAAAAAAAACTGCAATGTACAGACAGCAAAAATGAAATCTCATAGACTTTGCTGTTTAAGAAGATTCATGCAGTTTTTGGAACAAAAAAAGCACCCAAAAAACATGCAAAAACGGGCAAAAAACACAGTGTGCGCACATAGCCTTAAACTACACGTGTATATATAGTACATACATACTGCACAAAAATATACACACATACATACACACATTCCACTTATATACATGTACATGTATAGGGCCATTTCATACACATATTTCACACATAAATATACTCAGACATATTCATACAGTATAATATATTTGTGGCGCCCCTGACCTGGTCAGGCACCACTGAGTACTGCACCCATGCTGGTTGAGTGCAAACAGGTAATCCTAAAGGCTGAATAGGGTGTGTACGCACAGACACATAGTAACCAGGTCTCACACACACATTAGAGGGGACCCCTGGGCAGACCCAGGAGAGGGCGTGGCCTCCACATCTCAGCTAGTGATGCGGTAGAGAAGCTGGAAATGAGTGTTGCAGTGGCAGTCAAGGGAACAGGAGCTGTAGGTTTCCGAGTCTGAAGTGGAGATGCAGGAGAGCGAACACACTAGTCAGACCCTACACATGTAGTGGCCGCTGACGGGGGAGTACATTGCCACACAGTCAGCCTGAAAGACTCCTGCAGAAAAGACAGGACAGGCAGTTGAGTACGGGGATTCCTGGTAATGAAGCACGCACGGGGAACAGGTCCCTAGAGTCAGACATCCATTTAATGGTCTGCTAAATCCTACAGGTGGTGGGACTGGAGCTTCCACACCCACCATCACAGAGTCCAAGCATCAGCAGCAACGAGGGGGCTCATAAGGAGGATCGAGCCTGAAGCTATCTTCCTTGGTACATGCTGCCAGCAAACGGGCCAGAAAGGGGAGAAAAGGCAGTTGCGACTTCTCTGGATGAACCCCCCGGTACTTTAAGTCAGGGGTTGTTCGAAACAAGAAGTGCTAGGAAGGCCAGTCAGCAGTCACCACTATACCAGCCTGAATGATACCTGGTTCTCTCTGGTCTATCTCAGTATCACCCGGGTTATCTCACAAAACCAGCTGAACGTGAGTAAACAAGTTGAAAGACATTTTTGGACTGAGACTGAGTTCTTCTGCGATCTCTTGTTCCATACACATACACCCGAGCCCCTGGGGCCAGCCTTACTCTCGGGAAGCCACACCATACAACTGCAGATACCATCAGCCCCAGACACTCGTTAAACTGCAGTGGCGGTCACCCATCACCCTGACCGCAAAACCGAGAGTGGCGTCACGACTCAGAAGTAAACAACCTGACCTACCTGTTGCCAGAGGGGTCCCTAAAGAGAAGTCCCCGCAGAGTCCCAGAGGCAACCGCTGCAGCACTGTGATGGGCGACTCATATTCATCCATTGCTTAACTCCGAGTCTATTAAAATGTTAGTGCATATCCACGTTATCTTCTGCCTCAAATCCTGCAATTTCCTCCTCTGTGGCCTCTCAACTAACACACTCAACCCTTTCCAGTCTATCCTTAACTCTGCTGCCCTCCTCTTCTCTCTTTACTCCTCCACCTCTCCCCTCTGTCAATCCCTTCTCTGGCTTCCAATTCCTCAGCGAATCCAGTTCAAACAACTAATAATCATTTACAAAGCTGTCAATAATCAGTCTCCTCTATATACGGCGGAACAAATAAGTATTGAACACGTCACCAATTTTGTAACTAAATATATTTCTAATGGTGCTATTGAGATAAATTTCTCACCACATGTTGGCAACAACCTATCCAATACACAGAGGCAAAGAAATCAAACCATAGTTGTCCATAGAGTAAATTAGTGTAATAATGAGAATTGACACAGGAAAAAAGTACTGAACACGCTTACTGAAATGCATTTAATACTTTGTACAAAAGCCTCTGTCAGTGATGACAACTTCAAGAAACCTCCTGTAATGAAAAAGTAGTCGCATGCCTTAAGGGGGCTTTGCACGCTGCAACATCACTAGCGATGTCGCTAACATTCGCACCCACCCCCGTCATTTGTGCGTCACAGGCAAATCGCTGCCCGTGGCGGACAAAATCGCTAGTACCCATCGCACATACTTACCTTCCTAACAAAGTCGCTGTGGCCGGAGAACAGGCTCTTTTCTAAGGTGGGCGCAGTCCGTGCGGCGTCACAGCGACGTCCAATAGAAGCGGAGGGGCAGAGAGCAGCCACATGAAAGTCACACCCACCTTGTTGCTGGAGGACGTAGGTACGGTGTTGTTTGTCGTTCCTTTGGTGTCACACGTAGTGATGTGTGCTGCCTCAGGAACGACGACCAACCTGCGTCCAAAATCAGCAACAATATTTGGGAAATGGACGATGTGTCAACAATCAACGATTTAGTGAGTATTTTGCATCGTTAGCGGTCGCTCCTACGTGTCACACGCAACGACGTCGCTAACGAGCCCGGATGTGCGTCACGAATTCCATGACCCCAACGACATCTCATTAGCGATGTCGTTGCGTGTAAAGCGGCCTTTAGTCATGTGTGATTTTGTCCCATTCTTCCGTCCAAACACTCTTCAAATCCTGAAGATTCTGTGGGCTTGTTCAATGAACTCTGAGCTTTAGTTACTTACATATATTTTCTATAGGATTCAGGTCAGGTGATTGGCTTGGCCGTTCTAGCAGCTTTATTTTATTTCTCTGAAACCAATTGAGAGTTTCCATGGCTGTGTGATTTTGTTCATTGTCTTGCTGAAATGTCCACCCTCATTTCATCTTTATTATCCAGCTAGATGACAATAATGTCTTCCATGGTGAGCGTGCATACATGCCATGGAGGTTGAGAACATTGCTCATTGTTTTCTGTGAAACAATTGTACCTGCTGATTCTAGGCCTTTCTCCATAGGTGATCCTCCTTGGTTCTTTAACAACTCTTCTGATAATTCTTTTTACTCTTCTGTCTGTCTGAAGTCTTTCGGGGAGTACCTGGTCATGGCTGGTTTATTGTGAAATGATGTTCTTTCCACTTCCGGAATATGTCCCCAACAGTTCTCACTGGAACCTTCAGTAGTTTAGATATTCTGTAATCAATGCCATTAGTATGTTTTGCAACAATAAGGTTCCGAAAGTTTTGAGACAGCTCACTGGTTTTACCCATCATGACATGTTTTCTTGTGTGGCAACTTGGTAATAAGACTCCTTTTTATAGGCCATCAGTTGAACCAGCTGATATTATTTTTCAATAAATGGCAGGATTGCTTCTAATTACTGATTTCAGCTTGTGTCATGATTTTCCATGGCTTTTTGCACCTCTCTTTCTGTATGTGTTTAATACTTTTTCTTGTGTCATTTCTCATTATTGCACATAACAATTTATGGATAGCTATGGTTTCATTTCTTTGCCTGTGTGGATTGGATGAGTTGTTACCGAAATCTGGTAAGAATTTCATGTCAATTGCACCTTTAAAAATATATTTACTTTGAAATTTGATGACGTGTTCAATACTTATTTCACCCGCTGTATATCCAAAGAAATCTCCCAATACCTTCCAATACAAAAACTCTGATCATTATAAGACTTCCATTTCTGCTTTAATACGTTCCTCCACCCAATCAACTCCAAGATTAATCGCGATCATCCCCCATCCTCTGGAATTCAGTGCCTAAGCACATCTGGGAGCTAGGGAGAAGCTGCCACTGCAGAATTCCTTACCGGGGCGGGTGTTATGGCAGCCAGGATGGTGTTGCTTCCCACCGGCAGAACGGGCCCCGGGTGGATTATGAGGGTGATAACAGCGGTCGGCGCCTAAGCGCGGGACGGCAACGCTAGTAAGGACAAGGAAACACAGTCTCTGCGGGTTCAAGGTGTCTTTACTCACAACTTCAGTTGCCAGCCCCGTAGTACCGGTCACCGCCGTGATGGGCTCCAGCCCATCCTGGATCCATGGGAGATCGGAACCAGTGCGGTAGTCTGTGGGCCCTTCCTTGCTGCGCTTTGTAGTGGGGGTCCCTGTGGCTTGAAGCACTTAGAGTCCCTTCCGTACTACATAGAGTATTGTTCCCTATGCCAGTAATGTGGATCCCCTTTAATCTGACCGTGCTCGAGGCCCCGGAATCCTAGGTGCCGCTTGGCTCTGGAAACTTGTGTGGTCGGAGAGGCATAAAACCTCTCCGTCCGGCAGAGTCTGATGGTGGAACTTGGAATTGCACCACCCTAGGGTGCTGCACCCTCAACTGCGCTGGTCCTGGGGGAATTGACACGGTATCCTCAACAGCGACCGTTAAACTCCTATGTCCCACAGGAGCTATCAGGAAGCACGTCCGCTCATTATCTCTCCTGCTGGAGAACCCTATTGCTGTCTGTGACTCCTAAGTCCCCCTGGTGGCTGCTCCTCACCTCACCCAGGTCTGAAGCTAGTGGATTGGGGCCCCAGTTGTGATGGCATTCTGCAAATGCCACACTGTAGGCGACCTCTTTGGTACTCGACCCTAGCCCAGTCCCCAGTGGGGAAGGTGCAAACCCATGTATGTAGGTGGCTGTGTATGGTGAAACCGGCACCGACCTCCCCTGGATTCATGATCAGTACTACACTACAAGTGGAATGCAGTACCCTGTGGTGACCAGAGCTTCAGGGGCATCACCCCAACACCTGGGACTCATGGCACACAAACCTAACCCTTGTTATGCCCCTGTGAACTGCCATTTAAGTGGCACCCCAGCAGTCGCAAATGCAACCATAAGCAGCCATGTGAAAAAAGCCTTATGCTGACTTTATTATTTTCTCTATTGTCACAACCTTTTTGTCACAGCTGACATACAATTTAAAGCCACCTGCAATGTGCAGAGACATAAATATTTTTGCCATTTTCATTTGCGAGTAGCTGGAACCCAAGTTCTGATCTATATAGAGACGTGGCATACGTTAGCGTGGGAGTATTGTTTAATGCATGCTGCTGTATGGAGATATATAGCACTGCTCCTAATACATTGCACTTCAACTCAGATTTGTTTAAAAATATCCACTTGCCAGAAAACATTTGATTCCGCAATTTACTGTCTTCCTGGAAGGCGGCCATGGAATACATGCGATTATAGTTTGTATTTTTGGAATTCTTACACCTTCCACTCATCGCCACCATACAAAATAAACAATAACCCGCAACAATATCTCCAGCTTTCAGCCTTATAAATTAAGTTACACGGTTTTTATAAAGGAAAGTTTATTATGCATACTTGCATATACACAGTAATTTCTAAATGCCTGCATGGAACAAGAAGATCTTGTCTGGTGCAATGTATAATGGGACCTATTCATCTCACTGACAAGCAGAAAATCACCAAAGAATAAATGAATTAAAACAAGTCATCAACACTGGTCACGTGAGCTTACACCTGCATTCAGAAAGAGGCGGCCAGACCAGCAGGACCGCTCGTAGCACGCTCAATGCTCTTTTAGTAGCGACTGTAGGAGGAGATGCTGTAATCCCTTAATCATTCCAGCTTTTAAGCTGATTGGACCTATGCAGAGCTTCAGTTAGGTCCAATATGTTGACTTTCATTTTTTTCCTTTTTTTTTTTAACGAGCGGCCTTCAAAGTAGCATCTGTTTGTCCTAATAACTTGATTGCAGCACCAGCTCTTCCTATGGGAAATTTAACAGTAGTTTCTGATTTCCTCTTTAGCGGGTATGTATTTATGTGTATCAGAAATGCAAATAGCTGAAAAACACAAAGGCTGTCTGATCAAGTCATAATGATGACACCAATCATTCCCAGACCTCCTATGGTTTGGAGGAGAAAACCTATTATTTAAGAATGTTTTTTATGTCGTACAAAGAAATCGTATATCAAATATCAAAACTGTTTTGCTTTATTTACTAGGGACGATTTAGGTCTATGGTGCTATTTTAAAGGGAACCTGTCACAAGGTTTTTCCCATATAGCATGCGGCCAGCACCAGTGAGCCCCTATATACAGCATTCTAAAATATTGCATATAAGAGCCCAAGCTGATATTATTATTATTACTAGAAGGTGGCCCGATTCTACGCATCGGATATTCTAGAATTTACGTATTGTGTAGTTAATATATGATTTTTGTTATATGTATATAGATGTTGTTGTGTGTAGTTACCAAGTGTTTGTGTAGGGCGCTGTACATGTTCTGGGTGTTGTCTGGGTGTGGCGGGGGGTGAGAGCAGTGTTGTATGTGTGTTGCGTGTGTTGCGTTGTTTGTGGAGCGCTGTGTGTCTGTAGCGTTGTGTGTGTGTGTGTTGCGCGGTTTGTGTGGGTGTGGTGTGTTTTGGGGGGAGGTATGTTTTGTGCAATGTGTGTGTTGCGTGGTATGTGCGTATATTTATGAATGCCGCGGTGTTTGTGTGTTGGGTGTTGTGTGTGTGCAGCGTTGTCTATGTGTGTGGGTGTCTGTGTAGAGCGGTGTTTGTGGTTCCCAGTGTGTGTGTCGTGTGTTGTGTGTGTGTGTGTTGGGGGGAGGTGTGCACCTCCCATCGTGCTCCATCCCCCATGCTGCGCACCACCCATCGTGCTCCATCCGCCATGCTGCGCACTCCCAAACGTGCTCCATCCGCCATGCTGCGCACTCCCAAACGTGCTCCATCCCCCATGCTGCACACTCCCCATCGTGCTCCATCCCCCATGCTGCGCACCCCCCATCGTGCTCCATCCCCCATGCTGCACCAGCATCAGCCTCTCTGCCCCCAGCATCAGCCTCTCTCCTCCCAGCATCAGCCTCTCTCCTCCCAGCATCAGCCTCTCTCCTCCCAGCATCAGCCTCTCTCCTCCCAGCATCAGCGTCTCTCCTCCCAGCATCAGCCTCTCTGTCCCCAGCATCAGCCTCTCTCCTCCCAGCCTCAGCCTCCCCCAGCATCAGCCTCTCTTCTCTCAGCCTCCCCCCTTCCAGCCTCCCTCCTCCCAGCCTCCCCCAGCATCAGCCTCTCTCCTCCCAGCCTCCCCCTCCCAGCCTCCCCCAGCATCAGCCTCCCCCAGCATCAGCCTCTCTCCTTCCAGCCTCCCCCAGCATCAGCCTCCCCAGCATCAGCCTCTCTCCTCCCAGCCTCCCTCCTCCCAGCCTTCCCCAGGATCAGCCTCTCTCCTCCCAGCCTCCCTCTTCCCAGCCTTCCCCAGCATCAGTCTCCCCCTCCCAGACTCCCCCAGCATCAGCCTCCCCCAGCATCAGCCTCTCTCCTTCCAGCCTCCCCCAGCATCAGTCTCCCCCAGCCTCCCCCAGCATCAGCCTCCGCCTCCCAGCCTCCCCCAGTATCAGCCTCTCTCCTCCCAGCCTCCCCCAGCATCAGCCTCTCTCCTCCCAGCCTTCCCCAGCATCAGCCTCTCTCCTCCCAGCCTCTTCCAGCATCAGCCTCTCTCCTCCCAGCCTCCCCTAGCATCAGCCTCCCCCTCCCAGCCTCCCCCAGCATCAGCCTCCCCCAGCATCAGCCTCTCTCCTTCCAGCCTCCCCCAGCATCAGCCTACACCCTCCCAGCCTCCCTCAACATCAGCCTCCCCCAGCATCAGCCTCTCTCCTTCCAGCCTCCCCCAGCATCAGCCTCCCCCATCCCAGCCACCCCCAGCATCAGCCTCCCCCAGCATCAGCCTCTCTCTTCCCAGCCTCCCACAGCATCAGCCTCCCCCAGCATCAGCCTACACCCTCCCAGCCTCCCCCAACATCAGCCTCCCCCAGCATCAGCCTCCCCCTCCCAGCCTTCCCCAGGATCAGCCTCCCTCCTCCAGCACGCCGTGCTCCTCTGCCGACACTCACAGATCCGATCGCATACACTCACACACACACACACCCACCCGATCGCATACACTCACACCCACCCGATCGCATACACTCACACCCACCCGATCACATACACTCACACCCACCCGATCGCATACACTCACACACACCCGATCGCATACACTCACACACACCCGATCACATACACTCACACGCACACCCGATCGCATACACTCACACGCACACCCGATCGCATACACTCACGTACACACACATTGATGATATTGCACATACGCGCTCATACTCACAACATCCGGAGATACCACATGCTTCTGGCCATGTGATCCTCCGGCAGGTCCTGGAAGCTCACAGCACAGTATCGCGGCCGAGAAGCAAGCGATATCTCCGGATGCTGTGAGTGTGTGGATGCGATGTGAGGTGTGTGTGAGGTGTGTGTGAGAGTGAGTGTGATCTGATGTGTGTGTGTGTGTGTGCTGTTATGTGTGTGCGTGTGGATTTTCCGCCGCTGCAGGACCTTGATGCGCTGGTAACTATGCTACCATGGTTACCAGCGCATCACGTCCCCCACTGGCACGGGAGCCCACACCAGCATACGATGGCAAACCCCAGCAATGCGAGGGTTTGTGTCGGCTGGGATGGCGGAGTATGCTGGTGTGGGCTCCCGGGGGTACAGTACTCACCTGGTAGTCGTGTCTCCGTGTCAGTTCGGGGGATGCGTGCGGGGGGCGGGGCCAGAGCGAGCGTGCATTGCGTGAGGGGGAGGGGCGTGGCCGAGTTGCCAATACCTCTCACAGCTCTCATCCTCAGAGACACATGAAGATGGTAACACCCTTGACCTGGTCTTTATCCGCCTCTGCTCAATCTCTGACTTTGACAACTCACCGATCTGGCTGTAAAGCACTACAATGACACACTCAGGACTACGCTAGACCAAGTAGCGCCCCTCACCCTCAGAAAGACCAAACACAGAGTAAAACAGCCCTGGCTCACATCCCAAACTCTACTTCTTCAGCGATGCTCCAGGAGTGCCGAGCGCCTATGGAGGAAAGCCCGCACACCAGAAAACTTCATCCACTACAAGTTCATGTTAAGGACCTATAACTATTCCCTTCACCTCGCCAAACAGACCTACTTCACCAACCTTATTTCCTCACTTGCCAACAATCCAAAAAAAACTCTTTGACACCTTTCACTCCCTCCTCAGTCCCAAAGTACAGACCCCTGTCACAGCCCTTCATGCTGATGACCTGGCCTCGCATTTCACAGAGAAAATTAAAAACATCCGCCAAGAGATCAGCTCCCAGCCACCAAGCCCTGTGAATCCCATCCCTCCCCATATCCCATCCAGCTCACTTTCCACATTTGACCCAGTCACAGAGGAGGAAGTCTCCAGGCTCCTATCCTCCTCTCGTCCTACAACTTGCCCTACTGATCCCTTCCCCACACCTCTACTCCAGTCTCTCTCTCCGGTTGTCGCCACTCACCTAACTAAACTCTTCAATCTCTCTCTCTCTTCGGGTATCTTCCCCTCCTCCCTCAAACACTCTATCATTACTCCATTATTAAAAAAACCTTCTCTCGATCCGTCCTGCACAAGCAACTACAGACCAGTCTCTAATCTCCCCTTCATCTCCAAACTCTTGGAGCGCCTGGTCTACTCTCGTCTCACCCGCTACCTCTCCACTCACTCTCTTCTAGATCCTTTACAATCTGGCTTCCGCCCTTTACACTCAACAGAAACTGCCCTTGTCAAAGTGACCAATGACCTATTGACAGCAAAACGTAACGGTGACCACTCTCTGCTTATTCTTCTTGACCTCTCTGCTGCCTTTGACACTGTTGACCACCATCTCCTTCTCTCTATGCTCCATTCTATCGGCCTAAAGGACACTGTTCTTTCCTGGTTCTCATCCTATCTTTCTGGCCGCTCATTCAGTGTATCATTTGCTGGCTCCACATCTTCTCCTCTCCCTCTCACCATTGGGGTCCCTCAAGGTTCAGTCCTTGGCCCTCTTCTTTTCTCCCTCTACACTGCCCCAATTGGTCAGACCATCAGCAGATTTGGCTTTCAGTACCATCTTTATGCTGATGACACACAGCTATACACCTCCTCCCCTGAGCTCACCCCCGCTGTACTACAGCACACCAGTGACTGCCTGACTGCAGTTTGCAATGTCATGTCTGCTCTCTATCTGAAACTTAACCTTTCCAAAGCTGAACTTCTTCTTTTCCCTCCATCTTCCAACTTTCCTCAACCTGACATCTCCCTCTCTGTGTGTGGCACAACGATAAGTCCTAGGCCGCAAGCCCGCTGCCTGGGGGTTATACTTGACACTGATCTCTCCTTCACCTCCCACATACAATCTCTTGCCCGCACCTGCCGCTTGCACCTCAAGAACATCTCTAGAATCCGCCCCTTTCTCACAATGGAAACGACAAAAACCCTCACCGTGGCCCTGATCCACTCTCGCTTGGACTACTGTAACTCTCTATTAATTGGTCTCCCCCTAACTAGACTCTCTCCTCTACAGTCAATCCTTAATGCAGCAGCCAGGGTCACCTATCTGGCCAACCGCTACTCGGATGCCTCTGCTCTGTGCCAGTCATTGCACTGGCTGCCCATATATCATAGGATCCAATTCAAACTGCTTGTTCTCACCCACAAAGCTCTCCACAGTGCAGCACCCCCCTACATCTCCAACCTCCTCTCTGTCTATCAGTCCACCCGTTCTCTATGCTCTGCAAGCGACTTTCGACTAACATCCACACTAATTCGAACCTCCCACTCCCGGATCCAAGACTTCTTCCGAGCTGCACCAACCCTCTGGAACGCTCTACCCCAAGAAGTTAGGACAAATCCCAACTTACTCAGCTTCAGACGCACCCTAAAGACGCATCTTTTTAGGGCGGCCTATCACACTCCCTAATCAGATTCGATTCACATAGTCCCTCTACAACCTCTCACAACATAGCTCCACATCAAACTCCATGGCACCCAAAGGCATCTCAAGGCTCGGGCCCACTGGTCCAGGAAACCATTATCCAGCCCCATTTCCGGGAGATGGTTGGATTGTCATTGTAAATAAGCACTTGAACCTTGCCTCTCCCCCCATCTCATTGTAGATTGTAAGCTCTCACGAGCAGGGTTGTATCTTTTTTCCCTCTAAATATTGTATTTCTATAACTGTTACTTGTTTGTATATGATCCTCCTGAATTGTAAAGCGCTACGGAATATGTTGGCGCTATAGAAATAAAGATTATTATTATTATTATTATTATTATAATACGTGCAGGGTGCCGGGGTGAGAGGCCAATCCGTGTGGGGGGCGGAGCCTATGCGAGCGGCCGGCCAATCAGTGTGGGGGGGGGAGCCAGGGCGAGCGACCAATCCGTGCGGGGGGGCGGGGCCATGGCGAGGCCAGTGGCCAATCCGCTTTGTGTCACCGTAAGGACACAATTTTGGAGCAAGACAGACAGACAGACAGACAGATAGACAGACAGACAGACAGACAGAATAAGGCAATTATATATATAGATTATTATTATACTCGCCTATTGGGTTGTCCGGTCCAATGGGCATTGCTGGTCTTGATGTGGCACCTCCACTCTGTTTGCGATCGTAGTCCTCTTTCTATGCTTCGTGTGGATACTGTGTCCTATGCCTTCTACATAGTGTCCTCCATTGCGCTCCTGCACAGAAGCACTTCTCTCTGCCTTGCCGAGGGCAGAGCAAAGTATTGTAGTGTGCATGCACAGGCATACTTTGACGCACGTGCGCACGTGCGCATTGCAATACTTTGCTCTTCACTCAGCAGGACAGAAAGAAGTGTGCATGTGTAGGAGCACAATGGAGGACACTGTGTAGATGGCATGGGACACATCATCCACACAAAGCAAAGATGGCCACTGCAAGGATAGAGGAGGCGCCGGGTCAAGACCGGCAATGCCCATCCGACCGCACCACACCGCATGAGGGGTATAATGAAAGGTCTTTTTTATGTAAAGCAGATCTGCTTGGAGACTTATATACAGTGTTCTAGACTGCTGTATATAAGGGCTTAATGCTGGTGACCGCAGTTTATAGGGGACAAATCTGGTGTCAGGTTCCCTTTAAAGATTACATAAAAGTATGCAAACCCCATTCTTTGAGCTTCTCCATATTAAATGCCTAACAATTTTCAGTTACAGGAGACTAACGGAATCTGTCATCACATTTGACCTATCCAACCTATTAATAGGGGCATACAGGCTATAGAATACTAAAAAAATCCATACCTGTATATCTCATATCAGATGCCTTGCTGTGGATAAATCATCTTTTATCACTTTATGTAATTGAGCTCTTCCAGGCTATGGGGCGGATGCTGCTTGAAAGATAACTCCGCCTCCAGTGCTTATTTTACATAAAAGGGGCGTTATCAATGGGATGTTTGATGGCTGCTCTATGCTCTCACTGCAGAGATGTGTGTGATTATAACTGACACTTCTGCAGGTTACTCTCAGCTTCAGCCTCCACCTCACAGACAGACTGTGTTGCAATATTGCAATATAGCAGAGCTGTGAGAGCTGCAAAAAATGTGTTTGCAAGATGTCAAATTTAATTTCTCCTGTTCTGTGTCAGTTACTTATCTCACACTGGTAACACCCCTTTTATTTAAAATAAGCACTGGAGGCGGAGTTATCTTCCAGGAAGCATCCGCCCCATAGCCTGGAAGAGCTCATTTATGTAAAGGGATAAAAGATGATATTTCCACAACAAGCCATCTGATATAAAACAGACAGATAGGACTTTTTTTTAAGCATTCTATATCCCATATGTCCATATTAATAGTTTAAAAAGGGCAAAGTGGTGACAGATTCCCTTTAATGTCAATTTTTTAACATGATCAACAGAAAAGTTTTTAGCAACAAAATATACAAACATTTCTCCAAAGTTATATTGTTTGTTGATATTTCTGTTATAAAAAAAATTACAATGGTAAAATAGAAGAAATATGTATGGAATCAAGTCTTGATAGACATACACCTGTAGCTCGTAAAAAAAAATAAAAATGAGACCCAGATATTGTAACTTTACTAAAAGGTTGCTAAAGTGTCCGGTAAAGAGATCGATATGAGAAAATGCTCAACTTCCTGAATATTCCTAGCATATTTTATTTTCTTTACATTAAAACAGATCCAACTATCTATGCATATGATGTAGGAGATAAAGTAAAAAAAAGGGGTTAAAAGGTTTCAGCAGTTGAGAAAGAAGATACCATACACAAACAGTTTTAGCTGGAGATATGAATAAAACAACACTGAAATAGAATCATATGATATCTTGAATATGAATTTATTTAAACATGGGGAACTCTAAAATGAAGTGATCTACCAAAAGTAATAGTTGATTTCTTAGTCAACAATTAATAAATGATGTTTGGCTTGGTTGAAAACTGTAAAAGTACACTGTGACGACATGGACTCTCATGGGTTAAAGTTTCTTAAAATTCAGCCAGACAGGATGATAGATTGTTTATAGACGGGGGATAAGTCCCTCATTGGTTCTACAAGACTCTTGTTGACTCATGTAATTGTGTTGGCCACTGAAAGCCAGACGTATTGTTTCTCCAGACTCTTTCAGTAACCATTGTATTGTAGTTAAAACACCAAAAACCTGAGCTGAAACAATGTTCAGTAAACATGCAACATTAAGCATGTGAATTGCAGCCTTAAGACTAGAAAAAACCAAGGAGAAAAATTGTATGAAAAATACCCTGAATATAAATAAATAAATTGCAAGTGCTTAATAACAGGGTACTTAGTGTATACATTTTTGCAAAAAGGTAAAAAGCTGTCTCACCTCGTCACGGTGTACCCATCTGAGACAGTCCCTAACCTACTGAAGTTAAAAACATTATCAATACCTGACTTGTGTCATGTCAGAACTCCAATATGGATGGTGGCAAGTGGTTAGCTGTGTCCCAGATAAAATACACAGCAAAGTGAGACGCAATCAGCTAGTATTTTTCATACAATTTTTCTCCTTGGTTTTTTCTAGTCTTAAGGCTGCAATTCACATGCTTAATGTTGCATGTTTACTGAACATTGTTTCAGCTCAGGTTTTTGTGTTTTTTGTATGTTTTCTTGCTTGGTTGCAAGTTGGGGGTGCAGCCCTCCTAGTACTGAGACTGAACAGCTGATTGCGTCTCACTTTGCTGTGTATTTTATCTGGGACACAGCTAACCACTTGCCACCATCCATATTGGAGTTCTGACATGACACAAGTCAGGTATTGATAATGTTTTTAACTTCAGTAGGTTAGGGACTGTCTCAGATGGGTACACCGTGACGAGGTGAGACAGCTTTTTACCTTTTTGCAAAAATGTATACACTAAGTACCCTGTTATTAAGCACTTGCAATTTATTTATTTATATTCAGGGTATTTTTCATACAATTTTTCTCCTTGGTTTTTTCTAGTCTTAAGGCTGCAATTCACATGCTTAATGTTGCATGTTTACTGAACATTGTTTCAGCTCAGGTTTTTGTGTTTTTTGTATGTTTTCTTGCTTGGTTGCAAGTTGGGGGTGCAGCCCTCCTAGTACTGAGACTGAACAGCTGATTGCGTCTCACTTTGCTGTGTATTTTATCTGGGACACAGCTAACCACTTGCCACCATCCATATTGGAGTTCTGACATGACACAAGTCAGGTATTGATAATGTTTTTAACTTCAGTAGGTTAGGGACTGTCTCAGATGGGTACACCGTGACGAGGTGAGACAGCTTTTTACCTTTTTGCAAAAATGTATACACTAAGTACCCTGTTATTAAGCACTTGCAATTTATTTATTTATATTCAGGGTATTTTTCATACAATTTTTCTCCTTGGTTTTTTCTAGTCTTAAGGCTGCAATTCACATGCTTAATGTTGCATGTTTACTGAACATTGTTTCAGCTCAGGTTTTTGTGTTTTTTGTATGTTTTCTTGCTTGGTTGCAAGTTGGGGGTGCAGCCCTCCTAGTACTGAGACTGAACAGCTGATTGCGTCTCACTTTGCTGTGTATTTTATCTGGGACACAGCTAACCACTTGCCACCATCCATATTGGAGTTCTGACATGACACAAGTCAGGTATTGATAATGTTTTTAACTTCAGTAGGTTAGGGACTGTCTCAGATGGGTACACCGTGACGAGGTGAGACAGCTTTTTACCTTTTTGCAAAAATGTATACACTAAGTACCCTGTTATTAAGCACTTGCAATTTATTTATTTATATTCAGGGTATTTTTCATACAATTTTTCTCCTTGGTTTTTTCTAGTCTTAAGGCTGCAATTCACATGCTTAATGTTGCATGTTTACTGAACATTGTTTCAGCTCAGGTTTTTGTGTTTTTTGTATGTTTTCTTGCTTGGTTGCAAGTTGGGGGTGCAGCCCTCCTAGTACTGAGACTGAACAGCTGATTGCGTCTCACTTTGCTGTGTATTTTATCTGGGACACAGCTAACCACTTGCCACCATCCATATTGGAGTTCTGACATGACACAAGTCAGGTATTGATAATGTTTTTAACTTCAGTAGGTTAGGGACTGTCTCAGATGGGTACACCGTGACGAGGTGAGACAGCTTTTTACCTTTTTGCAAAAATGTATACACTAAGTACCCTGTTATTAAGCACTTGCAATTTATTTATTTATATTCAGGGTATTTTTCATACAATTTTTCTCCTTGGTTTTTTCTAACCATTGTATTGTAGTTGTGTATTGCTAATGTGATTACCTTAGTAGCCATTGTCCAGTCGGTGACTCCCAGACTACATGTATACCCTCAGTCTTTCTGTAGACATCATTTGGATGAACATTGTCCATGCAGCTTGAGATTCATCCAATGGGAGAGGTGCTCTTGTCCAACCAATCGATGAGGACGCAGTGTATCCAAGTGGAAGGCTGTGGCTATAAAAGGGATTTCTTTAAGCCACCAGGTTGTTGATGGATGCTGATGGATCCAGTCTAAGCTCTTCGGAGCTGACTAGAGGATCAGGATATCTTATGGCTTCAATCTAGGGACTCCGGTTCCGGTTGGAGACCATATCCACAGCCTAGGGATTTCGACTCCGGCTGCCAGGATCATATCATCATACCAGGACTACCTAAGGAGGACACTCAGGTTGGGACAGTTCAGTCATCTGTTACAGACTTTGCAGACCTCAGCCAGCTTCCTAAATCTGGCATTATTCCTTTCTCGGTGTGTGCCCGCCAAAAGCGGGGTGCTGCTGGATTGGAGTAAATAGCCCTGGAACCTCTGAGGCATGGACATTCTAATTCCCTGGTGAGCCAGCGGAAGGGTGAGACTCTGTTGCCTGTTACATTTGTGTGTTTTGCTGGTTATGTGTTATGTGCCGTTAATTGTTTGGGGATCCAATAAAGTCTAATTATTGTGGTTCCCTCACCCTGTGTTGTCCGTGTAGTGTTACGCCCACGGTTAAGGAGGCCGGCGTTCTGTTGGGATGAGCCCTGAGCCACGCTGTCTTTCTAAAGGCGGTGGGTTTTAGTGGACGAGAGCACCCACTGAGCCCCATGTCTCCACATACACCACCCTTGCTATCCTCATGTGTGGGGTCATCATGCTATGGAGACTGCACTGCAAGTCTTGTAAGGCCTTCTCCAGATGTCCATGTTTCGTGTACGGCTTTAATCTGTATGCTCCGATACACGTCTGTGTATCTTAGCAAAAATCATGCAGACATACAGTTAGGTCCAGAAATATTTGGACAGTGACACAATTTTCGCGAGTTGGGCTCTGCATGCCACCACATTGGATTTGAAATGAAACCTCTACAAGAGAATTCAAGTGCAGATTGTAACGTTTAATTTGAAGGTTTGAACAAAAATATCTGATAGAAATTGTAGGAATTGTACACATTTCTTTACAAACACTCCACATTTTAGGAGGTCAAAAGTAATTGGACAAATAAACCAAACCCAAACAAAATATTTTTATTTTCAATATTTTGTTGCGAATCCTTTGGAGGCAATCACTGCCTTAAGTCTGGAACCCATGGACATCACCAAACGCTGGGTTTCCTCCTTCTTAATGCTTTGCCAGGCCTTTACAGCTGCAGCCTTCAGGTCTTGCTTGTTTGTGGGTCTTTCCGTCTTAAGTCTGGATTTGAGCAAGTGAAATGCATGCTCAATTGGGTTAAGATCTGGTGATTGACTTGGCCATTGCAGAATGTTCCACTTTTTTGCACTCATGAACTCCTGGGTAGCTTTGGCTGTATGCTTGGGGTCATTGTCCATCTGTACTATGAAGAGCCGTCCGATCAACTTTGCGGCATTTGGCTGAATCTGGGCTGAAAGTATATCCCGGTACACTTCAGAATTCATCCGGCTACTCTTGTCTGCTGTTATGTCATCAATAAACACAAGTGACCCAGTGCCATTGAAAGCCATGCATGGCCATGCCATCACGTTGCCTCCACCATGTTTTACAGAGGATTTGGTGTGCCTTGGATCATGTGCCGTTCCCTTTCTTCTCCAAACTTTTTTCTTCCCATCATTCTGGTACAGGTTGATCTTTGTCTCATCTGTCCATAGAATACTTTTCCAGAACTGAGCTGGCTTCATGAGGTGTTTTTCAGCAAATTTAACTCTGGCCTGTCTATTTTTGGAATTGATGAATGGTTTGCATCTAGATGTGAACCCTTTGTATTTACTTTCATGGAGTCTTCTCTTTACTGTTGACTTAGAGACAGATACACCTACTTCACTGAGAGTGTTCTGGACTACAGTTGATGTTGTGAACGGGTTCTTCTTCACCAAAGAAAGTATGCGGCGATCATCCACCACTGTTGTCATCCGTGGACGCCCAGGCCTTTTTGAGTTCCCAAGCTCACCAGTCAATTCCTTTTTTCTCAGAATGTACCCGACTGTTGATTTTGCTACTCCAAGCATGTCTGCTATCTCTCTGATGGATTTTTTCTTTTTTTTCAGCCTCAGGATGTTCTGCTTCACCTCAATTGAGAGTTCCTTAGACCGCATGTTGTCTGGTCACAGCAACAACTTCCAAATGCAAAACCACACACCTGTAATCAACCCCAGACCTTTTAACTACTTCATTGATTACAGGTTAACGAGGGAGACGCCTTCAGAGTTAATTGCAGCCCTTAGAGTCCCTTGTCCAATTACTTTTGGTCCCTTGAAAAAGAGGAGGCTATGCATTACAGAGCTATGATTCCTAAACCCTTTCTCTGATTTGGATGTGAAAACTCTCATATTGCAGCTGGGAGTGTGCACTTTCAGCCCATATTATATATATAATTGTATTTCTGAACATGTTTTAGTAAACAGCTAAAATAACAAAACTTGTGTCACTGTCCAAATATTTCTGGCCCTGACTGTATTGTAGCCCCAGTATCTTTGCAGAGATGCCGACTTACTCACCACCAAGGCTGGGTCACATCTTGCCCAGCACTTCCCCAGCCACCCACGTGTGCTGCTTCCTCCTTCTCCTCCCAGGCCTTGTACATGCCATACATGGTTCCCAGGAATGCACCTAAAGGGAATGCATCTTAAAGGGCCGGCATGCCATTTCCCAGAAATGCCTCTTAGCCTATGGCTGAGAGGCACTGTGCATTTAAGGCACCCTCCCATTAGGGAAGGTGCCACCACAATGCATTCCATTAGGTAGTGTTCCAGTCTGCTAATTAGTTGTCAGGTCCCAATACCCCTGTGTCCGTAACCTGAACCTGCCTTCCCAAACCTGTCTATTCCTGCCATGCCCACCATTCCTGTCCATGCCTGCCTCAGTCATCCCGCCTGTACCTGAGTCCGTTACCTGTCCAGGTCACTGCCCTGGGAGTGGTAAGTGGCGTCCACCTGAGTGCTTAGTTAATCCCCTCCCACTAAAGATTAAGCCCGGGTCCACCCTGTGGTCCAGTGGGTTCACAAACCCTGCTTGCTGCCCTTACACCGGCAGTGAATGTTACACATATCCATTTTTTCCAGTAGCACAAATGAAAAGTACCAATACAAGTCTATGGGACGTGTCCTTGATATGGCACCCGTATGCCATCCAGATGTTGTCAATTTTGTAATATAACAAAGGAATGGAAAAGTCTTGTAATTTATTTATTTGTCCATACATCAAAAACACTGATGAAACAAAGATCATACACTGACCAAACACTAATGACACACAGATCTAAAACACTGATGACACACATACAACTTTTTTTTTGTGTGCATGAAAAACAATAATGTAGGAATGAGGTCAAAGTAGAGCGTCAGATCGAGCAAGAACATAGAGCCAAACACATTATTGAAAACGTGTTACACTCTGCATGAAAACATTTCTAACAACCACCTAAAACATAACGCTAAAGCTACCAAAAAATGGCTTAAAACAGCAATTTTATTGTCATAAAGCAACAAAGTCAGCCAGTCCAGACCTCAAAAGAATTCAGATTTTTGTGTCTGGACTTAATTATAGATATTTAGTAAGAACCTCAGTCAGTTTGACAGGGTTTGGGCATTTTTTCCAAAAAAAAAGCAATGAAGAAAATGGCTAAGTAGAACCCAGATGCCGACATATCCACACAAACTGTGGCCTGTGTAATAGCTGGATAGAGGCACCCCTACAGAATGCTAACATGAATGAACGTAACACTTATGCATGTATGATTTCTAGTGATTGTTATCAAAAACGTTTGCAAACCAATAAAACAGGAAATAGTCCAAGGAGAGTTATTATTTTAGAAGGGGACCATTTGTAGGATAATAAATGAGAACCTTCATCCGAGAAACCCTTCATGCCTTGAAGAAGCTTCAGTACCGTGTCCCAGACCATTATAGTTCAAACAAGCCAGCTCTGCTGTACACAACTGCAGAGACACTGGCATACAAATCTTTTGGGTTTCTGTTAAGATGTAAAATGTTCTTCATTCAGATTAGGTGTAAAAACCTGACCTAGGCCTTTACCTCCAGTGTCCTCTTCCTATAAATGTATTGGCACACTTACACATTATACTTACATGAGCTTTGATGACATCCCATTGTAATAATCCATAAGCATTAATATTCAACTGGTTCCCTCTTTGCATCTGTAACTGCTTTCACACTTTTGAGAAGGCTTTTTACAAGATTTTGGACTTTGTATGCATTTTTGCCTATTCATCCAGAAGAGCATTTGTGAGGCCACACACTGATGTTCTTCCAGAAAGATATGTGATGCTGTTGAGATCAGGGCCTTATGCACATCAATGAAGTTCTTCCACACCAAACTCACCCAACCATGTCTTTATGGACCTGTTCTGTGCACTGGGGCACAAATATGCTAGAAAAGAAAATGGCCTTCATCCAAACTGTTCCTACAAAGTTGAAAGCATACAATAGTCCAATATGCCTTGATACGCATTTAAATTTCTGCTTACTGGAACTAAGGAAATGAGACAAACGCCTGAAAACCAATTCCACTTCCATTATCCACTAAACTTTACAACTATGCAATAAAGCAAGTAACATTCTCCCAGCATTCACCAAACCCAGAATAGTTCATCAAACTGCCACAAAAAGAGAAGCTCGAGTCCATTGGTGGTGTGCTTTCCCCCAGTGTTCCCCAACTCCATTCCTCAAGGCCCATCAGCAGTGCATACTTTCAGGATTTCCTTAGTATTGCAAAGGTGATAATTTAAATACCTGTGTGATGCCCTGGCAAAACCAGGTAGTCACAGATAGGCCCCTGCACAACAACACCTTCTCTCACTTAGGAAACACACAGCCGACCTGAAACCCTAGTCACCCCCCCTTAGGGAAATATAGACACACCAGTGGGCGGGACCAGGTGATTGGACATGCCCACCCAGGGGTTTAGTCAGCCCGGGGCAAACAAGCAGTTCTAGTCAGAAAGAGTTTGTAGTTCAAGTTGAGAGGAGGGTGGGCTGGAGCTAAGGGTAGCTCCAGCAGAGAAAGTTCAAGTTGAACAGTGCCAGGGTAGGAGCCCTGGTACCTTGGCTAGGAGGCAGACGGTGGTCTCCGTCAGCAGGAGACGGGAAGACGGCTCGGCAGAACTGAGGTGGACCGGGACAGGGTTGTAGCCCGCCGGTACAGACATGGGGAACTGACCCGGAAACCGGAGCACAAAGGGGGGGTACTCGGACCCTGAAGCCAGGACCGGAAACCAGTGGTCTGGTTAATTAACCTATTGAGGCCAGGACTAGAAGTCCAGTCTCACCCAAAGTCCCCCATAGAAAACAACAGCCCACCGATAGGGATAAGAGGTCACTGCCAGGACCCATAGGTCCCACGGGCCAGTGTCTGCGGGCACGGCTCCTCAGGCCACATCCAGCCGGGAGCGGACTCCTGAGTTCCAGACTAGGTAGTCCACCTACACAAAGTCAGTGCAGAGGAAAAAGATAGAGACCACCAGCCCGGGTGGGGGACCCGAATGCAACCGGTTTACCAGAGACTCGTGTGATTTATTGATTGCAAGTAATCAAGCATCCCCTTGCCATCGCTATACCCTGAACAGAGACACTGGGTCCCGGAGCAACCATCCCTACCCACGGAGGGGTTAACATCCAGCTGCCACTACATCTCCCTCGGGTGCTCCATAACAGCAGCGGTGGTGTCCCAACTCACCACACACCGTGGGTGGCGTCACGAACTTAATACTTAATACGGCCTGCCCCTACATCTATGTCCCCCCATTTATTTATTAGAGAATGCCAAGAGTGTGCAAAGCAGTAATCAAAGCAAAAGGTGACTACTTTGAAGAACCTAGAATATAAGACATATTTTCAGTTGTTTCCAACTTTTTTGTTAAGTATTTCATTCCACATGTGTTAATTCATAGTTTTGATGCCTTCAATGTGAATCTACAATTTTCATGAAAATAAAGAAAACTCTTTGAATGAGAATGTGTGTCCAAACTTTTGGTCTGTACTGTATATATATAGTACAGACCAAAAGTTTGGACACACATTCTCATTCAAAGAGTTTTCTCATCTCTAGAACAACTGTTAAGACTTTGTGCAGCGGGCCTTCATGGTAAAATAGCTGCTAGGAAACCACTGCTAAGGACAGGCAACAAACAGAAGAGACTTGTTTCGGCTAAAGAACACAAGGAATGGACATTAGACCAGTGGAAATCTGTGCTTTGGTCTCATGAGTCCAAATTTGAGATCTTTGGATCCAACCACCGTGTCTTTGTAGAAAAGGTGAACTCATGGACTCTACATGCCTGGTTCCCACTGTGAAGCATGGAGGAGGAGGTGTGATGGTGTGGGGGTGCTTTGCTGCTGACATTGTTGAGGATTTATTCAACATTGAAGGCATACTAAACCAGCATGGCTACCACAGCATCTTGCAGCGGCGTTTAGATGGACCATCATTTATTTTTTCAACAGGACAATGACCCCAAACACACCTCCAGGCTGTGTAAGAGCTATTTGATTAAGAAGGAGAGTGATGGGGTGCTACGCCAGATGACCTAGTCTCTACAGTAACCAGACCTGAACCCAATCGAGATGGTTTGGGGTGAACTGGACCGCAGAGTGAAGGCAAAAGGGCCAACAAGTGCTAAGCATCTCTGGGAACTCCTTCAAGACTGTTGGAAGACCATTTCCGGTGACTACCTCTTGAAACTCATAAAGAGAATGCCAAGAGTGTGCAAAGTAGTAATGAAAGCAAAAGGTGGCTACTTTGAAGAACCTAGAATATAACACATCTTTTCAGTTGTTTCACACTTTTTTAAGTATTTCATTCCACATACTTTCATTCATAGTTTTGATGCCTTCAATGTGAATCTACAATTTTCAGAGTCCTGAAAATAAAGAAAACTCTTTGAATGAGAAGGTGTGTCCAAACTTTTGGTCTGTACTGTATATATGTCCCCCATCCTGGTATATATGTCCCCATCCTGGTATATATCCTAGTAAATATGTTCTCCATGCTAGTAAATACTGTATGTTCTCATCCTGGGCTTATCCTGTTGTATATCCCCAGCTTGATTTATATGTCCCGATCCTGAGCCACATCCTGGTATATATGTCCTCCATCCTAGTAAATGTTATCCATCCTAGTGAATATATCCAACATCCTGGTATATCTGTCTTCTATCCTGGTAAGTGTGTCCCAATCCTGGCATATATGTCCGTATCCTGGGCCCCTTCTAAGAATATATGTCCCTATCCTAGTATGTATGTACTTATCATACGCCCTTTCCTTTTATATATGTCCCCATCCGTTGTATATGTCCTTTTCGAGGCCCCTTCCTGGTATATATAATCCTTGTTCTGTCTCCAAAGCATAAAAAATTCAAAACATTCTACTCACCTTCCCCGGCTCCCACGTTGTGTGGCGTCCTCCTCTGTAGCCGATGTAGTGTCCAGCAGCTAACATCATATGTTTGTTATGGCGATGCATGACATCACTGTCATGCACCCCCAGGCATAGACACCCCAACATCAGCTGCTGGCCTTTATTTGGCCGGCAGTGTGTACTGCAATGCAGGGATCTGATGAGTCTCTGTGCTGCAGTGCATCTCAGCTGGATGTCCGTCCTTGGACGCACATCCAGCTGAAGTAGGTGCTGGGGTCAGCAGGCCCCCTGTACCCCTGAGCACTGTCAAAGTCTCAACCTCTGCGACCGCGATCGTTACACTCCTGCCTATGCAGATGCATATTTCAGTCATCACCAAGGGTTTCTCAGTAATTGTAATAATTTTGTCATCCATTACATGTGACCAGATCACGCAAGGTCAAGACACTGTAACATGATGGCTCCATTCAGTCAAACACAAGTCAATTTTGTTTTCAGTTCTCTCCACAGGCCTTTAGACTTGTTTGGAACGAGTCCAACAGAACTGGCACATATCACGGGATACTTGCATACAGTCTCAATTTTGCTAGGTCAGTCCTATGAGTTGAGTAATAAAAGGGACGAAGCTTAGTAACATCAAACACACAGTGGGCGTTTTGAGTGGTCTTGGATCTTTTTGGCCATTTGTTTCTGGGTGGAAATGAAAGTGGGGTTTAAATGTCCCTCTGCACAATAGAGGCAAGGGAGGAGTAAGCAGCTCTCATTAGCAGCTGTCCAGGCTGTGATTATGGTGGTGCAAATAACTGTGAATAGTATAAGTGATTACAGCACCCATATGTGGCATGTTCTTTCCTTTTTGTGATTATGACTGTGATAACACTTATTGATTCAAAATGTCATAAGAATTTTTAGCCATACGATCAACTACACATGATCTGGTCTTCATTTGTATTACATATGGTGCGCCAAGTTCTGATTCCTTAAACATATTGGACGAGGACTGCACTTGAATGGTGTTATAGGTGCTTCAATCTGTTTAGGAACTACGTTGGGTTTTACCTCACCTTTCACTCTCATTAGGCACAGTCAGCTTAACTCCTTCCACCATACATGTCTGGCACCGCAAGAGGTATGTTAACAGCCGTATATGTACGCTACTACAATCATGCCGACTCACATGTGGAGGGACGAAATGATACATAGCTGATACCCTGCTTAAATGTCCACGATCGGTGCTAGCATCGATCATAGGCGTTTAATCCCTCAGATGAAGTTGGAAAAATGTCATTTTTTATTTTCACAACTCAACAGCTATAAAATCCTGTGAAGCACTAAAGCTGGGTTCACACTAAACGACAGCGACAACGACGTCGCTGTTACGTCACCATTTTCGGTGACGTAACAGCGACCTTGTAAGTCGCTGTTATGATCGCTGCTTAGCTGTCAAACACAGCAGAAGCAGCGATCATAACGTTGCTACATGTGCAGAGAGCAGGGAGCCGCGCTTAGCGCTGGCTCCTTGCTCTCCTAGGTACAGTACACATTGGGTTAATTAACCCGATGTGTGCTGCAGCTACATGTCACAGTGCAGAGAGCAGGGAGCCGCGCGCACTGCTTAGCGCTGGCTCCTTGCTATCTTTGCTACAGTATACATCGGGTTAATTACCCGATGCATACTGCAGCCACATGTCACAGTGCAGGAGCCGGCGCTGGCAGCAAGAGCGGAGGCTGGTAACCAGCGTAAACATCGGGTAACCAGGGAAAGGACTTCCCTTGGTTACCCGATGTTTACGCTGGTTACAGCTTACCGCAGCTGCCAGTGCCGGCTCCTGCTCGCTTCATTTCGTCGCTCTCTCGCTGTCACACACAGCGATGTGTGTGTCACAGCGGGAGAGTGACGACGAAAAAATGAAGCTGGACATTCAGCAACGACCGGCGACCTCACAGCAGGGGCCAGGTCGTTGCTGGATGTCACACACAGCGACAGCGACGGGACGTCGCTGCAACGTCACCGAAAATGGTGACGTAGCAGCGACGTCGTTGTCGTTGTCGCTGTGTGTGACACCAGCTTAAGGGTTTAAGGTGCTCACCATACATCTAGATTTTTAGAATGTGTCACTTTGGGGTATTTTCTGTCACCTAGGCCTCGTCAGGTCAATTCAAATGTGATGTGGTCCGTAAAAAATTGATTTTGTAAAATATTTTGGAAAAATGAGACATTGCTAATAATATTTTAACCCTTCTAACTTCCTAACGAAGAAAAAAATTTTTTTTTCAAAAATGGTGTTGATGTGAAGTAGACATGTGGGAAATGTTATTTATTAACTATCGTGTGTGACATAACTCTCTAGTTTAAGGGAATAAAAATGAAACGTTTTAAATTACATTTTCTAAATTTTCGAGTAAATTTCCAATAATTTCAAAAATAAATGCAAAAAATTAGCATCCTAAATTTACCATAACATGAGTACATTATGTTACGAAAAAAAAAACAATCTTGTAATCCTGGGATTCGTTGAAACGTTCCAGAACTATTAACTCATAAAGTGACACTGGTCAGAATTTTAATATTTGGCCTGGTCAGGAAGGTGAAAACGGGTTTGGGGGGAGGAGTTAAAGAGAAGAAAAATCCCCAAAAAATTATCTATTCATTAAATTGATGTTTGTGTTAAATATATATAAAATATATGTATTTTAGAAAAACAAATTATGAGAAATCTTAAATTTTCACTTTGGCCACTACTACTATTTTGCTTCTTAGTATTTACTAAAATCTTTTAACCAGTTTCACTATCATCACAGACAGGTGATACATTTACATAGAGCTAAAAACTCAAAGTCCGACTCCCTTCACAGGGACCATTATACATGCTCATAAGATGAATAAATACAAAAGGTAGGGTGTGAATTAGTCTATGGCCGGAGTCACACTTGCTTGTGAGTCACACGGGGATGGCATCACATTGTCTTGATGGGCCGGCTGTTCTCCTGAAAGGAGCGTATCAGCTTCAAGTATTTCTGTGCAGCTGACATGCTCATCTCAGGTGAGCCTCCGGCTGGTCCAGGGATTACCATGCAATCTTCGTGCAAGTCACATGCAAGTGTGACTCCAGCCTATTACTGCTAATGTGCATATCAATTTCCTGAAAAAAGAGCAAATATAGAATAGCCCAAGTGGCAATGTGAAAATTGCAAGATTTATTTTTTTTAATATATATTGTAATATGAAAAATGAACCAAAAATACCATTTTAAAAAAACATACATTAAACATAAAAACTAGAGATGAGTGAAACCAAGGTTCGATGTTCAGTGTTTGTACCAAACACAGACTTTAAAAAAAAATACAGAGTTAAGGTTCGGAGTTCAGTGCTTTAAGTATGCAAATCACTCATACGAGCATCGCTGTGCTTCGGTACACTCAGTACTCAGCCCAGTGTGAGCAGCTTGCAGTGTTTGAATGGCTCGCACTGAGGCTAACAACAGCATGATCAGATGTAGTGTTTACTAATCAAAAAAAATTGAAAAACCCCACCCTCCCCCAGATGTATTCTGTTTATGGCTGCTCCATGTGGGTGGAAACCCGAATTGCCCAATTAGTTCTATTAGGGTTTGGGTCAAGTCAAGTTAAGTCACAGATGCGGGCCCATGTGGAGTGCTGTGGGAGCCTCCAGCTGTAACTCCAAATAAAATGAGTGATGTCACCGCTGATCGTGCAGCTCACTCAGTCTCTCCCTGAAGCTCTCAGCAGGCAGTCATGTTCTATGGCTGCTCGGTGTGAATTCAGATGTAGCAGAGCTGGAATCGACATGTATTGAGGGTTAATAATGTGGTAAAAGAGGGTGATTTTTTTGTCTTTTATTTCAAATAAAGGATGTTTTCTGTGTTTGTGTTTACTTCTGTACAGTTACAGATTAGTAAAGGGGGTCTCATAGATGCCTCCCATTACCAATCTAGGGCTTAGTGTAAGCTGTGAGCTGCGATTAACCCCTTATTACCCCGATTGCCACAACACCAGGGCAATCGAAAAAAGCCGGGAAAAGCACCGGGCTTGTCACATCTAATGGATGCAGCAAGTCCGGGCAGCTGCAGGCTGCTGTTTTTAGGCTAAGGGGCCCAATAAGCACAGGTCTCCCCAGCCTGAGAATACCAGCCCTCAGTTGTCGGGCTTTATCATGGCTTGGTATCAAAATTGGGGGACCGCATGCTGTTTTTTAAATTATTTATTTAAATAGTAATAAAAAATATTAAAAAAAAGCTGCATGCAGTTCCTCTTATTTGGATACACAGCCAAGATAAGCGCACGGCTGTAGGCTGCAGCCTTTAGCCATATTCTTTATCTGTTCTGGGTATCATAATGTGGGGGGACCCTATGCCAATTCTTTCATTTATTTATTTTTACACCACGATTGTGACTCACAGACAGGGTCTGTGATTGATTGCAGTCAAACGTTGTCACAGAGGCTAAGACGCGTCTGACAGCAACAAATCACAAATGCCAAGATATATGGTGGGCAGGGAAAGCAGTGCTTATCGATCAGCAATAATGAGCAGCACCAAAAAAAGAATGAGTGACCGGGAAGCAGTTACAGCCATGCCAGAGCCTTTGTAAGTATGAAGAGCTTGCTTCATTCATTTTCTTTATTTTTTCCTTTACTTTTTTTTTTATTTCTCGAGTGCTGGATCTGGACCATTAGCCAGAATTCCCTGAGAATTCCAGACCCTGGCCCGGCACATGGGTATGTTTGAAACTGCGCAGATCCAGACATTTTAATTTTTTGGGATATGGGGCTGTGTGATGACTTATTTTTTGTGCCTTGAGCTGACATTTTTATTGATACCATTTTGGGTTAGATGTAATGTTCTGATTGTCTTTTATGGCATTTGATTGCAATGTTGATGCGACCAAAAACGTAATTTTGGGGCTTTCATTTTTTTCTCGTTTCATGATTTACTGATCAGATTCATTTATTTTATATTTTGACAGATCAGGTATTCCTGAAGGCTTTGATATGTGTATTTTTTA
Organism: Anomaloglossus baeobatrachus; assembly: GCF_048569485.1. Lineage (NCBI taxonomy): Eukaryota > Metazoa > Chordata > Amphibia > Anura > Aromobatidae > Anomaloglossus > Anomaloglossus baeobatrachus. Next base: position 531,017,200 of record NC_134356.1, on the reverse strand, counting down.
TTTTTATTGGAGCAAAAGGGGAGTGATGTGAATCTTTGTGGGAGGGTTTATGTTTTTTAAAACATTGTTTTTTACTTTTTACAGAAATTAACCCCTTCACCCCCAAACCCATTTTAACCTTCATGCCCAGGCCATTTTCTTGCAATTCTGACCAGTGTCACTTTGACAGGTTATAACTCTGGAACACTTCAACGGATCATGGTGATTCTGACATTGTTTTTTCATGACATATTGTAATAGTAATGGTAAAATTAGGATGATATTTTTTGTGTTTATTTGTGAAAAAAATGTCAAAAAGTTTGAAAATTTTGCAATTTCAAACTTTAAAATTTTATGCCTATAAATCAGAGCATTTTGTCACACAAATTAGTTACTGAATAACATTTTCCCACATGTCTACTTTACATCAGTGCAATTTCTGAAAAGTAATTCTTTTTGGTTAGGAAGTTAGAAGGATTCATAGTTCATTGGCAACTTCTCATTTTGCCAACAAAATTTACAAAACCATTTTTTTAGGGACCACATCACATTTGAAGTGACTTTGAGAGGCCTAGGTGACAGAAAATACCCAAAAGTGACACCATTCTAAAAACTGCATCCCTCACACTGCTCAAAACCAAATCTAAGAACTTTATTAACCCTTTAGGTGCTTCACAGGAACAAAAGCAATGTTTAAAGAAACAAGGAAAATTTTACTTTTTGCACAAAAATCTTGCTTTAGTCATAAACTTTTACATTTTCCCAACAGTATCAGGAAAAAGTTAACTATAAAATGTATTGTGCAATTTCTCCTGAGTATGCTGATACTTCATATGTGGCGGAAATCAATTGTTTGGGCGCACAGCAGGGCTCGGGAGAGAAGGAACGCCATTTGACTTTTTAAAAGAAAAATTACAGTTAGGTCCAGAAATATTTGGACAGTGACACAAGTTTTGTTATTTTAGCTGTTTACAAAAACATGTTCAGAAATACAATTATATATATAATATGGGCTGAAAGTGCACACTCCCAGCTGCAATATGAGAGTTTTCACATCCAAATCGAAGAAAGGGTTTAGGAATCATAGCTCTGTAATGCATAGCCTCCTCTTTTTCAAGGGACCAAAAGTAATTGGACAAGGGACTCTAAGGGCTGCAATTAACTCTGAAGGCGTATCCCTCGTTAACCTGTAATCAATGAAGTAGTTAAAAGGTCTGGGGTTGATTACAGGTGTGTGGTTTTGCATTTGGAAGCTGTTGCTGCGACCAGACAACATGCGGTCTAAGGAACTCTCAATTGAGGTGAAGCAGAACATCCTGAGGCTGAAAAAAAAGAAAAAATCCATCAGAGAGATAGCAGACATGCTTGGAGTAGCAAAATCAACAGTCGGGTACATTCTGAGAAAAAAGGAATTGACTGGTGAGCTTGGGAACTCAAAAAGGCCTGGGCGTCCACGGATGACAACAGTGGTGGATGATCGCCGCATACTTTCTTTGGTGAAGAAGAACCCGTTCACAACATCAACTGAAGTCCAGAACACTCTCAGTGAAGTAGGTGTATCTGTCTCTAAGTCAACAGTAAAGAGAAGACTCCATGAAAGTAAATACAAAGGGTTCACATCTAGATGCAAACCATTCATCAATTCCAAAAATAGACAGGCCAGAGTTAAATTTGCTGAAAAACACCTCATGAAGCCAGCTCAGTTCTGGAAAAGTATTCTATGGACAGATGAGACAAAGATCAACCTGTACCAGAATGATGGGAAGAAAAAAGTTTGGAGAAGAAAGGGAACGGCACATGATCCAAGGCACACCACATCCTCTGTAAAACATGGTGGAGGCAACGTGATGGCATGGGCATGCATGCCTTTCAATGCCACTGGGTCACTTGTGTTTATTGATGACATAACAGCAGACAAGAGTAGCCGGATGAATTCTGAAGTGTACCGGGATATACTTTCAGCCCAGATTCAGCCAAATGCCGCAAAGTTGATCGGACGGCGCTTCATAGTACAGATGGACAATGACCCCAAACATACAGCCAAAGCTACCCAGGAGTTCATGAGTGCAAAAAAGTGGAACATTCTGCAATGGCCAAGTCAATCACCAGATCTTAACCCAATTGAGCATGCATTTCATTTGCTCAAATCCAGACTTAAGACGGAAAGACCCACAAACAAGCAAGACCTGAAGGCTGCGGCTGTAAAGGCCTGGCAAAGCATAAGAAGGAGGAAACCCAGCGTTTGGTGATGTCCATGGGTTCCAGACTTAAGGCAGTGATTGCCTCCAAAGGATTCGCAACAAAATATTGAAATTAAAAATATTTTGTTTGGGTTTGGTTTATTTGTCCAATTACTTTTGACCTCCTAAAATGTGGAGTGTTTGTAAAGAAATGTGTACAATTCCTACAATTTCTATCAGATATTTTTGTTCAAACCTTCAAATTAAACGTTACAATCTGCACTTGAATTCTCTTGTAGAGGTTTCATTTCAAATCCAATGTGGTGGCCTGCAGAGCCCAACTCGCGGAAATTGTGTCACTGTCCAAATATTTCTGGACCTAACTGTAGCTTAGCTAGAATCATTAGCGGATGGCATGTCGCTTTTGGAGACCTCCTGAGGTGCCTAAACAGTAAATCTCCCCCACAAGTGACCCCATTTTGGAAACTAGATCACTCAAGGAATTTATCTAGATGGTTGGTGAGAACCTTGAACCCTCGGGGGCTTCACAGAATTTTATAACGTTGAGCAGTGAAAATTGAAAAATACATATTTAACCACAAAAATGTTGAGTAAACGGCAAATTCTTAAAATTTACTAGGGTAACAGGAGATAATGAACTATACAATTTTTTGTGCAATTTCTCCTGAGTATGCCAATACCCCATATGTGGTCAAAAACTACATTTGAGGCACAAAACAAAGTGAAGAAGGGAAGGAGCACCATATTGGAGTCCAGATTTAGTTGGAATGCGGGTGCCATGTCACATTGGCAGAGGCCTTGAGGGGCCAGAACAGCAGAAACCCCCCACAAGTCACCCCATTTTACAAATTTCCCCACTCAATGAATTCATCCAGGGGCGCAGTGAGCATATTGACACTACAGGTGTGTCATAAAATTTTATACTATTGGGCAGTGAACAAAAAATAATTACATTTTTACCACTAAAATGTTGTTTTAACCCCAGATTTCCAATTTTCACAAGGGGAATAGGTAAAAAAAAGACCCCATAATGTGTTACACAATAGAATGTGGAAATACCTCACACGTGACTGTACAGTACTGTTTGGTCACACCACAGGGCTCAGAAGAGAAGGAGTGCCATTTATCTTTTGAGCACACATTTTCCAAGTATAGTTTGCAGACTCTATTTGCAGAGCCCCCAAATACCAGAATAGAAGAAAAAACCCTCAAGTGACCAAATTTTGGAAATTTCACCCTTCTGAGAATTCATCTATGAGTGTAATGATGATTTAGTCTCTGGAAAACACCCATGGTGACAAGCACAGTAAATGTTGCAGAATTAAAAATTGCAAATAAGTCCTTTTTGTACCCAGTACATGTTAGTGCCTGTACATTGTGCCCAGCTCATGATTCTATAAATCTGCAACCTGTACAATTAAGCGGGCTCTCCTCACTACAACAATGCCAAACATGTGGACACTAACTGTGGTTTAGGCACATTGTGGTGCTCAGAAAGGAGGGGCGCATTCGGATTTGGAAGTGCAGATTTTGCTGGATTTCTTTTTTTGAAGGATAGAGCCATAGCGTTTTTCCAGAGCCTTTGTGCCACCAATAATGTGGAAGCCCCCTATTTTTCCATTAACCGATGATGGACCTAAGTGGGGACTTGTTTTTTGTGGGTTGAGTTGAATGCTATTTGGTGGCGATTTTGATACAGAACATTTTGAATCAGTTCACATTTATCTTGTGGTCTATGCTGAGCGCTTACATCGGAGTTTCCAGCTACATCTCCAAAATATGTGACACAGGTGACACCCACGATGGATTCATTCACTAATCAGGCAGCAAAGTTACTCCGGACTATCTTTGGCCTATGTTTAGTGGTGTCCATCTTTTCAAAGGTGAACAAAACTGTTGATGACCACACTTTCACGCATGCCTAAAAAGAGGCGGAAAAAGATGGACACCCCTCGACAACAGGCCAATGTGAGGTAAAAATGTCTCTTTCACTACAGTGAATTTTTAGTTGGGAATTTTGTCTGAATCACGTTTCTCAGAGATTAAGGGTACGTGCCCGCAATCACCACATGCTGCGTCCTGCACTGCAGGACATCGCAGCTGTCAGAGCTGAACAGTGAAAGCCTGTAAGATCATGCTGCAGGCATGATCACACAGGCTTTCCATAGCCAAGTGACCCGGATGTCGTTGTGATGACCTCGGGTCACTATGGCAACACTCGGGCCCTCGTGATTACATCACAGGGGTCCCTATCAGATCACTATTGATTGCAGCAATTAGGGGGTTAAACAGCCAGGGATGGCATGGGCACCATCCCTGGCTGCATGGTCAGTGGCTTGGCTGTCGGGTAAGCCAAATTCCTGGTCGCAATTGTGGGAGCACAGCCTCCTGTGCCCTCAGGATTGCTAGGACGTTCCAGTACGTCCTTGGTTGGAAAGGGGTTAATCACTTCAGGTTGCCAAAAATACCAAGCAGTTAAGAGTAGGGACCAGACCATTCTTCTGGCATTTTTTGCTCTGAATAAGCTCTATTCTTTACAACACAACTCAATGTGAAGGCTCAAAAGACACCTGGAAAATGCCCAGGCGTCTTTTTGAGTGTTTTGCCAGCATTTTCATTTTAGAAACCACCAGTAGTGTTTCCATTATGGACTGGAAAAGGAAGAAATGAACAGAAAACAGCAGTATAAAAAGTCAACCAAAAATGCTAGTAAAATGCTCAAAAAAAAATCTGCTGTCTAAAGACAACTAAAAAGTATTCAAGAAGTGACCAAAAAGTCCAAAAAAGACTCTTCAGGACAAAAGAATAGGGGGGTATCCTGCAGCATCTTCCTCTTGAAAAACTTTGAGGGTTCATATACCCATAAAGTGACATAAATACTGAACTTGGTAAAGACAAAACCAGTCGTCTTCCATCTCCTAATATTTCACTACAATCATATGCATGAGACTGTATTGCAGTAGCTGCTGAGTCTGCATCACGGTTAACAATTAGCAGTAATCTATTCAGTGTCATTTAGACTGTGAAGTAAGTGTGTTAGGCTGTATTCACACTAGCATCTTTTTTTATAGATGTGTGAACGTGTAAGGTTTTAGATTAAAAAAAAATGATTGAACAACTAATCAATTTTTTTGCATTATTTGTCCAATTCTTTCTCGACTGACCTCAATTCAAAAGAAAAGTACATATCTACAGTGCTTTGAGAAAATATTCCCACTCCGCCCCCTGACTTTTTACCTTCTTTGTTACATTACAATCTGTGTTTAAATATTCTTGTAATCTGATTTGTGTCTGATGCATCAGCACTAAATAGTCTAAGTTGGGGAAGTGGAGTGAGAAAAATATAGGGAAAAATGTAATTCATGGCATAAAACAAATAAAAACTGCCATGTGCATATGTATTCACCCCATTTGCGGTGAAGCCCCTAAAAATTTCTGGTGAAAGCAATTACCTACATAAGTCACATGCCTAGTGAAAGGAAGTCCGCCTGTGTGCAATATAAGTGTCCCGTGCGCTGTCAGTATATACACACCTTTTCTGAAAGGCCACAGAGGCTGCAATACCATTAAGCAAGAGGCACCATTAACCAAATTAAAGGCCCCTTTACACACTGAGACTTTCTAGCGATCCCACCAGCGATCCCAACCTGGCCGGGATCGCTACAAAGTCTCTGGTGAGCTGTCAAACAGGCAGACCTGGCCAACGACGCAACAGCGATCCGGACCTGCAGAACGACCTAGCTAGTCATTGGGGACGTTGTAAAGCAGCTTTTTGAAAGGGAAGTCGCTAATGAAGTCGCTGTAAAGTCCCCATTACACACTGAGACTTTGCTGCACAGCGGGAAACAAAGGACCAAAGAATGGTCCTGAACGATTTGTAGCGATCAGCAACTTCACAGCAGGGGCCAGGTCTCTGATGTGTTTCACACACTGCAATGTCGCTGGGGAGGTCGCTATTACGTCACAAGACCGGTGACGTTACAACGATGTCGTTTGCGATGTTGCAGTGTGTAAAGCCACCTTAAGACCAAGGAGATCTCCAAACAAGTCACAGACAAAGTTGTTGAGAAATACAGTGCCTTGCGAAAGTATTTGGCCCCCTTGAATTTTTCAAGCTTTTCCCACATTTCAGGCTTCAAACATAAAGATAAAAATTGTAACCCCTTCACGACCGGCCGATTTTTCGCTTTCCAGTTTTTTTTTTTCGCCATTCTTTTTCTGAGAGACGTAACTTTTTTATTTTTCAGTCAATATGGTCATGTGAGGGCTCATTTTTTGCAGAACGAGCTGTACTTTTAAATGAAATCATCAGTTTTACCATATAGTGTACTAGAAAACGGCAAAAAAATTCCAAATGCAGAAAAATTGCAAAAAAAGTGCGATAGCACTATGGTTTTTTAGATATTTTATTCACTGTGTTCACTATATGGTAAAACTGATGTGTGGGTGTGATGCCTCAGGTCAGTGTGAGTTCGTAGACACCAAACATGTATAGGTTTACTTTTATATAAGGGGTTAAAAAAAATCGGGAGTTTGTCCGAAAAAAGTGGCGCACGTTTTACGCCATATTCCGTGACCCGTAGCGTTCTCATTTTTTAGGATCTATGGTTCAGTGATGGCTTATTTTTTGCATCTCGAGCTGACGTTTTTAACGGTACCATTTTTGCGCAGATGCTACGTTTTGATCGCCTCTTATTGCATTTTGCGCAAAAGTTGAACTTGCAAGATTTGAACTTTTAGGTTTTTTTGTTTTTTTAATTTTTTAAAACTTTTTTTTTTACTTTTATTTTTTATTTTTTTATTTTACTAGTCCCCCTAGGGGGCTATGGCGATCAGCATTCCGATTGCTCTGCAGTATCTGCTGATCACAGCTACAAGGCTGTAAACAGCAAGCAAATACGCTCTCTTTCTCTTTTGCTGTGCCGCTGGCACAGCGAAAGTGAAAGCAAGTCAGGTGTAGTACAGGAGTCATCACATGACCCTGTGCTACCATGACAGCTATCGGAAGTCACGTGATCGCGTCACGTGACTTCCGGTATCGGGCGGTAAGTAAATGTTTACCGCGATCGCGCTTATAATGGCGCTGTCACATATTGACAGCGCCATATAAGGTGTTAAACGGCACGAGCAGATAACGATTCTGCTCGTGCCTAGCAGGCACACATCTCAGCTGTGAAAATCAGCTGAGATGTGTGCCGATCGCAGCATGATGTTGCTGGCAGACCGCGGGCAGTAACATTATGACCGCAAGGACGTAATTTTACGGCCCGCGGTCGTTAAGGGGTTAATGTTATGGTGAAGAACCAACAACAAAGTGGGACACAGTTGTGAAGTTGAACGAAACTTATTGCATATTTTAAACTTTTGTAAAAAAGAATAAACTGAAAATTGGGGCGTGCAATATTATTCGTCCCCTTTACTTTCAGTGCAGCAAACTCACTCCAGAAGTTCATTGAGGATCTCTGAATGATCCAATGTTGTCTTAAATGACTGATGATGATAAATATAAGCCATCTGTGTGTAATCAAGTCTCCGTATAAATGCACCTGCTCTGTGATAGTCTCAGTGTTCTGTTTAAAGCACAGAGAGCATCATGAAGACCAAGGAACACAACAGTCAGGTCTGTAATACTGTTGTGGAGAAGTTTGGTTACAAAAAGATTTCCACAACTTTAAACATCCCAAGAAGCACTGTACAAGCGATCATATTGAAATGGAAGGAGTATCATACCACTGCAAATCTACCAAGACTCGTCCGTCCCTCAAAAATTTCATCTCAAACAAGGAGAAGACAGATCAGAGATGCAACCAAGAGGCCATGATCACTCTGGAAGAACTGCAGAGATCTACAGCTGAGGTGGGAGAGTCTGTCCATAGGTCAACAATCAGTCGTACACTGCACAAATCTGGCCTTTATGGAAGAGTGGCAAAAAGATATCCATAAAAAGTGCTATTTAAAGTTTGCCACAAGCCACCCGGGAGACCCACCAAACATGTAGAAAAAGGTGCTCTGGTCAGATGAAACCAAAATCAAACTTTTTGGGCACAATGCCAAACAATATGTTTGGCGTAAAAGCAACACAGCTCATTACCCCGAACACCCCATCCCCATTGTCAAACATGGTTGTGGCAGCATCATGGTTTGGGCCTGCTTTTCTTCAGCAGGGACAGGGAAGATGGTTAAAATTGATGGGAAGATGGATGGAGCCAAATACAGGACCATTCTTGAAGAAAACCTGTTGGAGTCTACAAAAGACCTGAGACTGGGACGGAGATTCGTCTTTCAACAAGACAATGATTCAAAACATAAACCAAAATCTACAATGGAATGGTTCACAAATAAACGTATCCAGGTGTTAGAATAGCCAAGTCAAAGTCCAGACCTGAATCCAATCGAAAATCTGTGGAAAGAGCTGAAAACTGCTGTTCACAAACGCTCTCCATCCAACCTCACTCAGCTTGAGCTATTTGCAAAGGAAGAATGGCCAAGAATTTCAGTCTCTCGATGTGCAAAACTGATAGACACATATGCCAACTGACTTGCAGCTGTAATCCTAGCAAAAGGTGGCGCTACAAAGTATTAACTTAAAGGGGAGGAATAATATTGCATGCCCCACTTTTAGTTATTTATTTTTTTAAAAAGTTTAAAATAAGCAATAAATTTGGTTCAACTTCACAATTGTGTCCTACGTGTTGTTGATTTTTCACTATAAAATTTAAAATTGTTTATGTTTGAAGCCTGAAATGTGTGAAAAGGTTGAAAAATTCAAGGGGGCTGAATACTTTTGCAAGGCACTGTACAAGTCAGGGTTGTGTTCTAAAAAAAATCCCAATCTCTGATGATCCCCCGAAGCACTATCAGATCCATTATCAACAAAGATTGGAAAGAACATGGTACTACAACAAAACTACCAATAGAGGAACCCCCACCAAAACTCTCAGCCCTGGCAAGGAGGACATTAATCAAAGGAGCAGCACAGAGACTAAAGATAACCCTGAAGGAGCTGCAGAGTTCCCAAGCAGATACTTGTCCATATCTGTCCATATGAACACAATAAGCTGTCCACTCCATAGAGTTGGCTTTCATGGATGAGTAGCCCGAAAAAAGCCTTTATTTTCACCTAAAAATTGGAATGCTCATTTTGATTTTTCCAAAGGACATGTAAGAAACTCCCACATGTATGGAGGAAGGTGCTGTGGTCAAATGAGACCAAAATTGAACTATTTGGCCACCAAGGTAAACGCTATGTCTGTCACCAAACCAACACAGCTCATCACCTCGAGAACACCATCCTCAAACAAATCCTTCTGTTTCTTTATGCAATCCCAGACAGACTTAATGAGGTTGAGATCATGGCTCTGTGAGGGCCATACCATCACTTCCAGGACTCCTTGTGCATCTGAAGTCCAAAACTTGCAAGGAACCTCAATCATGCTTCACTTGGGCCTCCAAACATTCATTAGCATACAACTCCAGTCCTTCGGCTAAAACAAAATCCCTCTGTTACAGCTAAATATGTCACATTTTGACTCATAAATCAATCCACAGCACCTGCTGCCATTTTTCTGCACCATAATACCTAGTAGGCTTTTGGCCATAGCTTTCCTGTGAAGACCACATTTGGCCAGAATTTTCCAAACAGTTCACCATGGGCCACCACCATAGCCAAATAAAAAACAAAAAAAGCAATGTTTTTTTGTTCTGCTTCTTTAAATACCTATCTCTACAGTCAGGTCTATTTGTAAATTCACTCATTGACCTCATAGGCATGTTTTTTCAACTCTTTTGTTTGTATATGTCTCAGCCGACAGGAAACACTGCCCACAACTGGTACATCAGATGGAGGGAAATTAATGCAAGTTTCTGGCATTCCTATTATTTCTATTAGTTGTCTGCTGGACCCTTTAAAGAGCCAGATCACAAAAAGCTGCATGTTGCATGTTTTCATCCATTTCACTAGTTTTGCAGTAAAAATTAGTGAAAAATCCTTGTGACAACTGGTGCCATGTTAATACAACAAAACATATCCAGATAGCACTGATATATGGATACTGAGCCTATGGCTGATGTCACATATTGTCACACTAGGTACGGGGAAGTACCAAGCGAACGGCGAAAGGGGAGTGAAGGGAACCCTGTGTCTAGGGAAAGGGAAGATGGTGACCGCTGACTAAACCTTCTGCTGGTCCCTGAGGTCCCTCTCCACCGTAGATAGGTTCCGCACCTATGTGCTGTGCCGGAAACATGACCCTAGGTATGTCTAGTGCTGGACCCTAAATAGAGAAGGGACAGAATGAGCTCTTCGTCAACCCCACTAAACACTAAAGAATACAAAAGGAGGACACACAGGGAGAAAATGCATGAACTACATATCTACAGATGACACAGGTAGAAGTTCACTAAAGTTACAGCAAAGACATTACAGAGGAGCACAAGCCACCTACTTGCAACCAAGGCTTGAATGAACTGAAAATATCACCAGCATCAGTTCAAGGATGGAAGGGGTATTTAAGCACCAAGATAATGCTGATGATCAGCAGATGGGTGGAAGGCGAGCTCCTGCTGGGTCCAAAAGGGGTAAAGATGAATCCAGCAGGAAAGCTACTCATGCCAATGAATACTGATAGCAGGAACAATGGAAAGTCAGGGAGTATTCTGTGCAGCCAAATTCTGTGACCTTCTATACCAGAAACCACATGACTGTCTGTCACCCATGACACACCCGTGACACATATCCATGTTTTGCTGTCTTTACTTGGACCACAAAGCACTGACTCCCAGTAGATCTTCTGAAGTGAACTTAGAAGTCTCAAACATGCCTTATAGGCTGTGACGTTTGGATCAGTAGACCCGTGGTCAGCCCATGCATTGTGTTCTAAGCTCAGGCCACAAAACATTGATGTGTGAAACTTTCTTACAGCCAATGAAAACCCAAAAGTTATCTCAGAAAATTTGAATAATTACCACAAAACACCTGCAAAGGATTTCTAAGCATTTAAAAGGGTCCCTTAGTCTGGTTCAGTAGGCTACACAATCATGGGGAAGACTGCTGACTTGACAGATGTCCAGAAGGCAGTCATTGACACACTCCACAAGGAGGGTAAGCCACAAAAGGTCATTGCTGGCTGTCCCCAGATTGCTATATGCATGGAAAGTTGAGTGGAAGGAAAATGCGTGGTAGTAAAAGGTGCACAAACAACCAAAATAACTGCAAACTTGATAGGATTGTTAAAAAAAGGCCATTCAAAAATTTGGAAGAGATTCACAAGGAGTGGACTGCTGCTGGAGTCAGTGCTTCAAGAGCCACCACACACACACGTATCCAGGACATGGACTACAACTGTCCCATTCCTTGTGTCAAGCCACTCATGACCAATAGACAACACCAGAAGCGTCTTACTTGGGCCAAGGAGAAAAAGAACTGGACTGTTGCTCAGTAGTCCAAGGTGTTGTTTTAAGATAAAAGTAAATGTTGCATTTCATTTGGAAATCACCGTCCCAGAGTCTGGAGGAAGAGTGGAGAGGCCACAATCCCAGCTGCTTGAGGTCTAGTGTGAAGTCTCCACAATCAGTGATGGTTTGGGGAGCCATGTCATCTGCTGGTGTAGCTCCACTGTGTTTTATCAAGACCAAAGTCAGTGCAGCCGTCTACCAGGAAATTTTAGAGCACTTCATGCTTTCCTCTGCCGACAAGCTTTTTGGAAATGTAAATTTCATTTTCCAGCAGGACTTGGCACCTGTCCACACTGCCAAAAGTACCAATACCTGGTTTAATAACCACAGTATCACTGTGCTTGAGTGGCCAACAAACTCGCCTGACCTAAACTCCATAGAGAATCTATAAGGTATTATCAAGAGGAAGATGAGAGACACCAGACCCAACAATGCAGACGAGCTGAAGGCTGCTATCAAAGCAACCTGGGCTTCCATAACACTTCAGCAGTGTCACAGGTTGATCACCTCCATGCCACGCCGCATTGATACAGAAATTCATGCAGATGGCGCCCTGACCAAGTACTGAGGCATTTACTGTACAGACTTTTCAGTAGGCGCCAACATTTCTGAGTGTAAAGTCATTTTTTCAGTTGGTCTTATATAATATTGTCATTTTCTGAAATAATGACTTTTGGGTTTTCATTGGCTGTAAGCCAAAATCATCAACATTAACAGAGATAAACACTTGAAATAGATCACTCTGTGTGTAATGACTATATAATATATAGAAATAGATCACTCTGTGTGTAATGACTATATAATACATGTGTGTCCCATTTTGTATTGAATTACTGATGTGATATTCTAATTTATTGAGATGCACCTGTATGTGGTGTGTTTGAAATCCTATAGTGAAGTCTATGGGGAAAAACCTGCAGAAAGAACAGACTATTGCATTTTGTATATTACATAGACTACTGCATTGTAAAACCTGAAACACCTAAAATAAAAATGTTGTGTTTGTAGACTTTAATAATTTTCTGTAACATCTGATTACATGGGGTTTTTTTACATATAAGTGGTGCTCAGATATAACAACTCTTGAGAAAAATAAGCCTGCTCCTGGTATACCTATTACACCATGTACACACAAACATGACACCATGTACACACAAACATGACACCATGTACACACAAACATGACACCATGTACAAAGAAACATTACGCCATGTACACACAAACATGACACCATGTACACACAAACATTACACCATGTACACACAAACATTACACCATGTACACGGAAACATTAAACCATGTACACACAAACATGACACCATGTACACACAAACATTACACCACGTACACACAAACATTACACCATGTACACACAAACATTACACCACATACACACAAACATTACACCATGTACACGGAAACATTAAACCATGTACACACAAACATGACACCATGTACACACAAACATTACACCATGTACACACAAACATTACACCACATACACACAAACATTACACCATGTACACACAAACATGACACCATGTACAAAGAAACATTACACCATGTACACAAAAACATGACACCATGTACACACAAACATTACACCATGTACACACAAACATTACACCATGTACACACAAACATGACACCATGTACACACAAACATTACATCATGTACACACAAACATGACACCATGTACACACAAACATTACACCATGTACACACAAACATTACACCACTTACACACAAACATTACACCATGTATACACAAACATTACACAAAATACACACAAACATTACACCATGTACACACAAACATTACACCACGTACACACAAACATTACACCACGTACACAGAAACATTACACCACATACACACAAACATTACACCACATACGCACAAACATTACACCATGTACACACAAACATTACACCATGTACACACAAACATTACATCATGTACACATAAATATTATACCACGTACACACAAATATTACACCACGTACACACAAATATTACACCACGTACACAAACATTACACCATGTACAGACAAACATTACACCATGTACACACAAACATACACCACATACACACAAAAATTACACAATCTACACAAACATTACACCATGTACACACAAACATTACACCATGTAGTACACACAAACATTACGCCATGTACACACAAACATATACCACGCACACACACAAAAATTACACAATCTACACACAAACATTACACCATGTACACACAAACATTACACCATGTAGTACACACAAACCTTACACCATGTACACAAAAACATTACACAATCTACACATAAACATTACACCATGTACACACAAACTTTACACCACGTACACACAAACATTACACCACGTACACAGAAACATTACACCACGTACACAGAAACATTACACCACATACACACAAACATTACACCACATACACACAAACATTACACCATGTACACACAAACATTACACCATGTACACATAAACATTACATCATGTACACATAAATATTATACCACGTACACACAAATATTACACCACGTACACACAAATATTATACCACGTACACAAACATTACACCATGTACAGACAAACATTACACCATGTACACACAAACATACACCACATACACACAAAAATTACACAATCTACACAAACATTACACCATGTACACACAAACATTACACCATGTAGTACACACAAACATTACGCCATGTACACACAAACATACACCACGCACACACACAAAAATTACACAATCTACACACAAACATTACACCATGTACACACAAACATTACACCATGTAGTACACACAAACATTACACCATGTACACAAAAACATTACACAATCTACACATAAACATTACACCATGTACACACAAACTTTACACCATGTACACACAATCATTACAGCATGTAGTAAACACAAACACTACGCCATGTACACACAAATATACACCACGCACACACAAAAATTACACAATCTACACACAAACATTACACCATGTACACACAAACATTACACAATCTACACACAAACATTACTCCACGTACACACAAACATTACACCATGTACACACAAACATTACTCCACGTACACATAAATATTACACCATGTACACACAAACATTACTCCACGTACACACAAATATTACACCATGTACACACAAACATTACTCCACGTACACACAAATATTACACCATGTACACACAAACATTACACCATGAACACATAAACATTACACCATGAACACATAAACATTACACCATGTACACATAAATATTACACCACGTACACACAAATATTACACCACGTACACATCATTACACCTTGTACAGACAAACATTACACCATGTACAGACAAACATTACACGATGTACACACAAACATTACACCACATACACACAAATATTATACCACGTACACAAACATTACACCTTGTAGTACACACAAACATTACACCATATACACAACACAAACATTACACCACATACACACACACCTGCTGTAGGTGATAGAATGTGTACTACTGACACATGGTGCTGAAGGTATTTTGTGTGCCACTTTATGGTTATTCGATATCATAATAATAACCTAGCCTCAACGGTGTAATACAACATCTGAGGTAGAACGCTGCAAATTTTTTCTGATACACGCCATGGAGCCCCGTAGCTTGGGCAGACTTGTACGACCTTGTGCATGACGCCTAAACTAAACTATACAGAGAATTTCTCCCAATTTATCAGCACTCTATCATACACAAAAGAACAATTCAAATGATTATTATTATTATCATCATTATTGTTGTTGCCTTAGATATAATCTATATAAAGATATACAAATTAGAAATACACAAAATGCATAGAAATTAGAGCTGATGTGTGAGGGTTATAGAGTGCAGTTTTGTAGTTTTATCAGTGTATGATGTGTTTCATGTGTTTAAAGCACATCTACGATTCCATATATGTTTTACTCTATGATGTATCTTTCTATAGCACCTGAGGAATAACTATATCGATAGATTGCACATTATACGCTCTTATATATCCTATATATACACATAACTCATCGTTGTATCTTTTTTCCTTCTTATTCTATAAATGAGATAAACACATTCTCTCCTGGAGAAAGTCACTGCTTACCGGTTTCTATAAACATGCTCACGCCATACATACACACAATACATACATATTTACATCTGCATACTAGATCCATAATGACATCTGAATCATGCAAATACAATCTGTGGATATTTATATAAAATCTGAAACCTATAGGACACATTTACAATCTGTGCAGCTAAGGATACACCATTTTGCTTTCTATGTTTCTATTTTCAGGGTCCATTAGAAAATAATTATGGCTCATTATATGTAGAAATAATATGTGGAAAATCCCACGAGGTAATTGTGAGGAGGGAATGATAATGCCAACCACAGACTGCAGTTATGGAGGCTACAAAAACCTGCAAAGGTTAGCATGAGGATTCTTCATAAAATGATGGGTAAAACTTGGTTAAGATCTTATCTTTTCTCTGATCTGTAACTCAAGGAGTGTGAGGGACTGTCAATATTTGCAGTAATCAACACACACTACGATTTTATCAGTGATACAGGCACCAGTGGCACAGAAAGCATGACGTGTGGAATAACCCTGACGATGACGTCATAGCAGTATTACAGCATAGACTTATTATATGGTGCAAAAGATGAGCCGTCCTCACCTGGAGGAGATCCAGCTGTATATAGCGAAAGGGCAGTACATGGGGAGGACAGAGGGAACTCAGAGGCTGGAAAGCACCGATCACAGAGGACAGGGGCCGATCACAGAGGACAGGAGCCGATCACAGAGGACAGGGGCCGATCACAGAGGACAGGAGCCGATCACTGAGGACAGGGGCCGATCACAGAGGACAGGGGCCGATCACAGAGGACAGGGCCGATCACAGAGGACAGGGGCCGATCACAGAGGACAGGGCCGATCACAGAGGACTGGAACCGATCACTGAGGACAGGAGCCGATCACAGAGGACAGGGGCCGATCACAGAGGACAGGGGCCGATCACAGAGGACAGGAGCCGATCACTGAGGACAGGGGCCGATCACAGAGGACAGGGGCCGATCACAGAGGACAGGAGCCGATCACTGAGGACAGGGGCCGATCACAGAGGACAGGGGCCGATCACTGACTATCGGCTACAGGGCTGGGGAACGGAGAAATAACACAGCTATGGGAATTCAGCAATCATCCAAATGGTGTGATGTGGATTATAAGGGATAGATAGATAGATAGATAGATAGATAGATAGATAGATAGATAGATAGATAGATAGATAGATAGATAGATAGACGGATGGATGGATGGATAGATAGATGATAGATAGGATAGATGATAGATAGATAGATAGATAGATAACAGATAGATAGATGATAGATAGAAGGATAGATGATAGATAGATAGATAACAGATAGATAGATAGATAGATAGATAATTGATAGAAGGATAGATGATAGATAGATAGATAGATAGATAGATAGATAGGTAGATAGATAGATAGAAGGATAGATGATAGATAGATAGAAAGATAGATAGATAGGTAGATAGATAGAAGGATAGATAACATAGATAGATAAATAGATAGATAGATAACAGATAGATAGATAGATAGATAGATAGATAGATAGATAGATAGATAGAAGGATAGATGATAGATAGATAGATAGATAGATAGATAGATAGATAGATAGAAATATAGTTAGATAGGTAGATAGAAGGATAGATGATAGATAGATAGATAACAGATAGATAAATAGATAGATAGATAGATAGATAACAGATAGATAGATAGATAGATAGATAGATAGAGATAGATAGATAGATAGAGAGATATAGATAGATAGATAGATAGATAGATAGATGGATAGATATAGATAGATAGATAGATAGATAGATAGATAGGTAGATAGGTAGATAGAGATAGATAGAGTAAAATAAGCTAAATACAGAGTTTATGTCTCCAAATCTATTTCTATCTCTCTATTTATCTATCTATTATCTCTCTATCTTGTAATGTATATGTTACTATACAACTCTATCATTACAATATCTCAAATGCATGTCCCCTTCTGGATGTATTTATCATTTCCTACCTTCATTTCTTTCCATACATCTAACATAGTGTATGTTAATATCTAATCTATCTATCTATCTATCATCTATCTATCTCTACTCCTGTATATGTTATCAATTTCTCTGTAGTTTCTGCATGTTCCCAGTTCTCAAATCTATCATTGTGCATGTTTTTCTTTTTCCCTTACTTGTATTTTTAAAAACTAACTTCCTTAAATTTGCATTTATATATTTATCTACTGTGCTTTTCTGTCTATAGTTTATGCATTTGTTAATATCGGTCTATAGTTCTTGAATATGTAACTTAGCTTTATAAATGTAACTTATGTTATTATTTATCTATTTAAAATCCATCTGTACCTTATGTCACTATCGGCATATAATAATGGCCAGTATGCAATGATGTCCATGTGAATTAACATTCTCAATAGCTACAATGATAGAACTCCCACTGAAAGACCAACTGAAATGCCATGTACTTTTGTTATTTCATTACAAATCTTTAACTTAAATATACGTACGTGTGTGTGTGTGTGTGTATGATGGGGGTGTGTATGGGGGGTGTATGGGCGTGTATGTGTGCATGTGCGTGCGTGTATGTTTGTGTGTATGTGTGTGTGTGTGTGTGTGTGTGTGTGTATGTGTGTGTATGGTGGGGGTGTGTATGGTGGGGGTGTGTATGGGGGTGTGTGTATGGGCGTGTATGCGTGCATGGGCGTGTATGTGTGCATGGGCGTGTGTGTGTGTGTGTGTGTGTGTGTGTATGGGCGTGTAGGTGTGCGTGTGCGTATGTGTGTGTATGTGTGTGTGTGTGTGTGTGTGTGTGTATGCGTATGTGTGTATGTGTATGCGTGTGTATGTGTGTGCATATATATACACATGCATATATATATATATATATATATATATATATATATATATATATATATATATATATATATATAGATATATATATAGATACATAGATGGATATAGCTATATTTATATGTATATAGTGTATTAATCCAATGGCACATAGTCGGCAGGAATAATGAAGGCTTTTAGCAGTCACGTTGCACATGTGAAGGAACTGATTCATTGGGTTTGACAGATTTTTGCAGCAAAAAGGGGAATGGAGCAGAATCTCAGGAGAAGATATAAAGAGCTTATTGACACTCCCAACAACAAAAATGTGTTTTTTTAATAAAGTAGCATTGATTGCACTTTTAAATAACCACTTTCATTAGGAAAAGCTGGTTTGTTTAACAATCAGCCTGGTTGGAATAAAGGGTATTGTGTGTCCATAAATTGTATTGTACATTTGGTTAGAGAAGGCTGTCAGGAGATGAAGCATTTTGCTAAATAATAAGTGCTAAGTACCTTGTATAAATGCATGTAGTGTTATTCACCGGCAGGTACTGTGCAGAGGCTGTGCATTGTGTGGCAGGAGAGCCCTTCAGCAGCAGGTGCTGCACACAAGTGTGTTAATGGGAGGTTACACTGAGGGACACACATATGCATCAAGCCTTTTGTTCTTCATTTCAGGCCACTTCCACTTATCTGAATGTCTTATATTTTAAAGAAGCTCCCTTAATTGGGAAGGAATAAAAAAAGTATATAACAGACCAGACCACTCAATGCATTGGTTGTAAAGCTGTTGCCCTATGCTAGGAGTGTAGCCCCCCTCCTTATTTACCAATTACTAGGTGGTCCATGTATGATCTACATAAGGACATAAGTCTCTGGTATATTCATCGATATCTGTCAATGTAAAGCTATATTGTGCATGCCCTGTGTCTGGATGGCTGTGTTGTACCTGTTCTTCTTTCATGTCACATGGGAAGAATATAGTAAAGTTGTGACATTTGCAGGTAGGGGATTTGTATCTATCCGTCCATGAAGGTTATAGTTCATCCCCATAAGTAGTGGAATCACCCTGTGCTATTGGACTGGACACAGCAGCTCATTGCACTCATCGGCGGCAGTGTCAGGGTTAACCCATTCATCCCTGGTCTAAGCACTCTCTCCAGATTAACCCCCTGCATCCTGAGCAAATATCCTGTTTAGAAGTGCAATTAATGATGTTAGTATGGGCTCATTCATTAAGTGGATGCACTGTAAATCCAGCCTCATATCAGTGGCATGCTCGCTCCATTATTAGGGCTCCATATTACAGATCCCTCATTTATTCCTAGCACGTTTCCATAAAACAAGGTGTAAACAAGGACTTCCCCATCAGACAAGCACTTCTGTCTGCCCTAGTTCCCATGCAGAGGTGGGCATGGCACCTGGCTGGCACACACATCCCTGGCACTGCAGCACAGCCCCTCTCTGCCAGGGAGGGGGGCACAGCCATATACTCAGGGTTCATTGCATGTGACTGGGGTGGGTGATGCCATCACCCTGGAGCTTGATGGGCATAATAACTAAGTGTGATGTGTGAGAGCTTAGTGGGTGGTTACCATCCACATCCAATACAGTCCTGTGTATCATTCAGCTGCTGCAAAATGGCTGCTGCTTGCAAAATGGAATTTTTCCAAGTGAATCGTTTTCAAGGGGGCACAGATCTGCAGCTCTGCCCTATCTACAATCTATTATGTACAGAAGATGGCAGAAAAATAGAGTATTAACCTTCATGTGACTCTAGAATGCAGTAATATCTGACGGCCACTCATATTTGCTTGCCAGGCATACATAATACAAGACCTGCTGGAAGTGTTCTTGAAGACTTTGATCTAGTGCTAGGTGATCATGTAAGACGTCGCCCTATTGTACCTGTACAAAGCTTCCTGCTAATTGTTATCGCGGAGAATAAAGAGCTGCAGTACCGGCTTTCCACCAGTGGTGGCAGTAGAGAGCACGCTGCCAATCTCCTGGCAGTCTGATAGAAGGGGGATATTGTGCAATCACTTTTCTGACAAATTAGAAACCTAGCCATAAGCCTTGATTGGCCATTTCACATTACAGCCCCATCACTCATAGCATAGTCCTTACATGTGTATCTTTTTTGATATTTTTCAATATTGAGATTTGTTTCCATAACAAAAACTAAAATCACACATAGTAAATCCAGTGTTCTGCTTGTCCATCATAATTAGCCTCTATTTTGCACATCAGACATTAACTATGCGCCTAAGACACTAGTGAGCTGCAGCCTAGCTGACAACCATATGCATATTATTATGGGGCACCACATACTGTAATCATCTTATTGTTACCTAAGCCTTTTATACAAGGCTTAGTCTTTATGGGACATTTCTACAAATGTCCCATGAGAACATATTAGTGAGTTTGCATTATCACTGGTCAGAATGGTTGTCCACCTTTATATATTAACAGTAATACTGGATAGATGTCAATTCCAATAAGGCTGATGGCCCCTAATGGATAATACATATCTTCTAATTGCTGGAGGTGTCTTCTCTGACCTTGGCATTGGATATGTTCTTGGTGTTCTTCATACTGACGTGTTCTTCATGTTTAGAAAACTTTTGAGGTGGGGAAAAAACAATAAAGGACACTTTCTGATTGTCAATGAATATCTACAAATTCCCCAAGTCTATTCAATACAGTCTTTATCTCATGTGCAGTATTTAACCATTTCAATTGAAGGGACTTTCCATAATGTGTCTTCAGGATGATGCCTACCACTGGTGGACACAGGCAGAAATGGCTCCCTGTGCAAGTACAGTATATGGGCTCTTTGTAGTCCAATACCTCATCATAATGCACCATGGCATCTGATTTGGAGGTAGATGTGGCCCCCTACCTCTCGGGTCCCTGTGCAATAACAGTATAGAAGCCTTTTGTAGTCCAATACCTCATCACAATACACAGTTATATCTGATTTGGAGATAGAAATGGCCCCCTACCTTTTGGGCCCCTGTACGGCTTCACAGGATTCACCAATGTCATTGGTGCATCCTGTGAGGCCGCACAGGACCCCAAGAGGTAAGAAGTACCTCCAAATCAGATACCATGGTGCATTATGATGAGGTATTGGACTACAAATTTCCCATATACTGTGTTTGCAAAGGGGCCCGAGGGGTAAGGGGGCCACATCTACCTCCACTTCAAATGGCACTTGGAATCAAAAGTTGTCACCCAGAAATGTAATCAAGCAATCAATGAGCTGTAGAGCAGAAGAAGGCCGTGATCTAGGGATATTTGGATCTTATAATAATAGCATTGGACAGACTTGTTCCTTATGGGTTAGCTAATACTATTTAGAGTTGCATTAACAGTCATTTAATAATGGTAATAGCCATTCAATACAAGTAAAACTCAGATTTTCACTTATTGTGCCAGTGAATATAGACTCTGGTTCTCTGTTATCAGCCATGGTAGGCTAGGGATAAGGTCATTAATTGTAATGCAATGTTATGCAGATCACACAGTTTCTAATTAGGGATTAAAGATCTAACTGCAACCTTGTGGTATAAAAACTACTACAAACCTGTGGCATAAACATAATGTATACATGTATAGTATACAAGCAAAAGCACAATGTGAATATGTATTATATATGGAGATCAGCACTGCCAGGTTTCAAGTCATTACACACAGAAGACGCTGGAGATCTCGCAGCCTGAGCCTGGGAAGGATTTGTGCAAGGATTTGACTAGGTGCATATCCAGACAATGAGCACACCAGGAATTATCCGCACAGTTATTTATTTGTATTGAAAGAGTGTAGTATGCCCCTGATATTACAACAGCAGTGAAGGGGCAAACAGACAATGTGCTTCTGGTCTGCACGTATATTTGATATTTAACTGATAAATGCATCAATAATTCCTGATGCGAAATCTATGTTTTTATTCTAATACAATGGTGTTTCTGGGCTGGGTACATGTCCAGACAGATGATACTGCAGAACACCCCACCATAAAGGGTAGAACCAAACAAATAGGGCTTTATCTGGACATTAAAATAAGGGTTAAATAATATGTGTGTATGCTGCAGGTACTATCTATCTATCTATCTATCTATCTATCTATCTATCTATCTATCTATCTATCTATCTATCTATCCTATCTATCTATCCATCTATCTATCCCTCTATCTATCTATCTATCTATCTATCCATCTATCTATCTATCTATCTATCTATCTATCTATCTATCTATCTATCTATCTATCTATCTATCCTATCTATCTATCTATCTATCTATCTATCTATCTATCTATCTATCTATCTATCTATCTATCTATCCCTCTATCTATCTATCTATCTATCTATCTATCTATCTATCTATCTATCTATCCATCTATCCCTCTATCTATCTATCTATCTATCTATCTATCCCTCTATCTATCTATCATCTATCTATCCATCTATCCCTCTATCTATCTATCTATCTATCTATCAATGCCTCTATCTATCTATCTATCTATCCATCTATCCCTCTATCTATCTATCTATCATCTATCTATCCATCTATCCCTCTATCTATCTATCTATCAATCCCTCTATCTATCTATCCCTCTATCTATCTATCTATCTATCTATCCCTCTATCTATCTATCTATCTATCTATCTATCTATCTATCTATCTATCTATCTATCTATCCATCTATCCCTCTATCTATCTATCTATCTATCTATCAATCCCTCTATCTATCTATCTATCTATCTATCTATCTATCTATCTATCTATCCATCTATCCCTCTATCTATCTATCTATCTATCTATCTATCTATCAATCCCTCTATCTATCTATCTATCCATCTATCCCTCTATCTATCTATCTATCTATCTATCTATCTATCTATCTATCTATCAATCCCTCTATCTATCTATCTATCTATCTATCTATCCCTCTATCTATCAATCTATCTATCCATCTATCCCTCTATCTATCTAGCTACCTCTCTGTCTGCCCCTGTCAGTCTATCTATCTATCTATCTATCTATCTATCTATCTATCTATCTATCTATCGATCTATCTATCCCTCTACCTATCTATCTATCTATCTATCAATCCCTCTATCTATCTATCTATCTATCTATCTATCCCTCTATCTATCTATCTATCTATCTATCTATCTATCTATCTATCTATCTATCTATCTATCAATCCCTCTATCTATCTATCTATCTATCTATCTATCCCTCTATCTATCTATCTATCTATCTATCTATCTATCTATCTATCTATCTATCTATCTATCTATCTATCTATCTATCTATCTATCTATCTATCTATCCCTCTATCTATCCATCTATCCCTCTATCTATCTATTTATCTATCTATCTATCTATCTATCTATTTATCTATCTACCTCTTTGTCTGCCCCTGTCAGTCTGTCTATCTAACTATTTAGGCACTGAAGAATGGTAGCGCTCCCACTTCAAACAAGTGAATATTTTATTTATTCCAAGCCCATGTACACAATATTTTGTCTCTGACAATTCATAAACCATTTGCTATATGTAGTATTATATGTGGGAAGAATATAAAAACTATTCATAAATGTAGTATTACATATGGGGTATAGTTACACACCATTGTTAGATGTAGTACTAAATGCAACGTTATATTATTCACACCACCTGAGGAAGTCTTTGATGAAATGTGCGTTGGGGAAGCAGGGACACCATATCTATTTTACACATTATGTAAGTGCTACACTAACTTTACTTTTTTAGCTTCCTGTTCTTAACATAATAGTATTTATTGACTGTAGTGTAAGTTGTCATTAAATAAACTATTTTTGGCTGTGATATACTTTTTTGTTTTGGCTTTGCTGTGCCTATTTTGTGTAGTTCATGTAGTATTATATGCGGAGCATATCTACAAATTATTGTGACATGTGGTATTATATGCAGAGGATGGCTACACACCATTGTTACATGTAGTATTATACAGTTAGGTCCAGAAATATTTGGACAGTGACACAATTTTCGCGAGTTGGGCTCTGCATGCCACCACATTGGATTTGAAATGAAACCTCTACAACAGAATTCAAGTGCAGATTGTAACGTTTAATTTGAAGGTTTGAACAAAAATATCTGATAGAAATTGTAGGAATTGTACACATTTCTTTACAAACACTCCACATTTTAGGAGGTCAAAAGTAATTGGACAAATAAACCAAACCCAAACAAAATATTTTTATTTTCAATATTTTGTTGCGAATACTTTGGAGGCAATCACTGCCTTAAGTCTGGAACCCATGGACATCACCAAACGCTGGGTTTCCTCCTTCTTAATGCTTTGCCAGGCCTTTACAGCCGCAGCCTTCAGGTCTTGCTTGTTTGTGGGTCTTTCCGTCTTAAGTCTGGATTTGAGCAAGTGAAATGCATGCTCAATTGGGTTTAGATCTGGTGATTGACTTGGCCATTGCAGAATGTTCCACTTTTTTGCACTCATGAACTCCTGGGTAGCTTTGGCTGTATGCTTGGGGTCATTGTCCATCTGTACTATGAAGCGCCGTCCGATCAACTTTGCGCCATTTGGCTGAATCTGGGCTGAAAGTATATCCCGGTACACTTCAGAATTCATCCGGCTACTCTTGTCTGCTGTTATGTCATCAATAAACACAAGTGACCCAGTGCCATTGAAAGCCATGCATGCCCATGCCATCACGTTGTCTCCACCATGTTTTACAGAGGATGTGGTGTGCCTTGGATCATGTGAACCCTTTGTATTTACTTTCATGGAGTCTTCTCTTTACTGTTGACTTAGAGACAGATACACCTACTTCACTGAGAGTGTTCTGGACTTCAGTTGATGTTGTGAACGGGTTCTTCTTCACCAAAGAAAGTATGTGGCGATCATCCACCACTGTTGTCATCCGTGGGCGCCCAGGCCTTTTTGAGTTCCCAAGCTCACCAGTCAATTCCTTTTTCTCAGAATGTACCCGACTGTTGATTTTGCTACTCCAAGCATGTCTGCTATCTCTCTGATGGATTTTTTCTTTTTTTTCAGCCTCAAGATGTTCTGCTTCACCTCAATTGAGAGTTCCTTAGACCGCATGTTGTCTGGTCACAGCAACAGCTTCCAAATGCAAAACCACACACCGGTAATCAACCCCAGACCTTTTAACTACTTCATTGATTACAGGTTAACGAGGGAGACGCCTTCAGAGTTAATTGCAGCCCTTAGAGTCCCTTGTCCAATTACTTTTGGTCCCTTGAAAAAGAGGAGGCTATGCATTACAGAGCTATGATTCCTAAACCCTTTCTCCGATTTGGATGTGAAAACTCTCATATTGCAGCTGGGAGTGTGCACTTTCAGCCCATATTATATATATAATTGTATTTCTGAACATGTTTTTGTAAACAGCTAAAATAACAAAACTTGTGTCACTGTCCAAATATTTCTGGACCTAACTGTATGGGGGGATAGTTACACACCATTGTTACATGTAGTATTATATGTGAGGGATAGCTACACACTATTGCTACATGTAGTATTATATGCATACTATATTATTCACACCTTCTGAGGAAGTCTTTGATGAAACATGCATTGGGGCAGCAGGGACGTAATATCTATTTTACACATCTATTATGTACGTTCTACACTAACTTTATTATTACTATGTATGTTTATAAGTAATGTTTATTACTAATTATATGTGAGGATATCTACAAATCATTGTTAAATGTAGTATTGTATGAGGGGGATAGTCACACATCAATACTACATGTAGTATTATATTTGAGGGATAGTCACACACCATTGTTACATGTAGTATTATATTTGAGGGATAGTCACACACCATCGTTACATGTAGTATTATATGCAGGGCATAGTTACACACCATTGTTACATGTAGTATTATATGGGGGGGATAGTCACACACCATCGTTACATGTAGTATTATATGCAGGGCATAGTTACACACCATTGTTACATGTAGTATTATATGGGGGGGATAGTCACACACCATCGTTACATGTAGTATTATATGCAGGGCATAGTTACACACCATTGTTACATGTAGTATTATATGGGGGGGATAGTCACACACCATTGTTACATGTAGTATTATATGCAGGGCATAGTTACACACTATTGTTACATGTAGTATTATATGGGGGGATAGTCACACACCATTGTTACATGTAGTATGTTATGGGGGGATAGTCACACACCATTGTTACATGTAGTATTATATGTGACGGATAGTTACACACCATTGTTACATGTAGTATTATATGGGGGCATAGTCACACATCATCATTGCATGTAGTATTATATGGGGAGGATTGTCACACACCATTGTTACATGTAGTATTATATGCAGGGGATAGTCACACACTATTGTTACATGTAGTATTATATGCAGGGCATAGTTACACACTATTGTTACATGTAGTATTATATAGGGGGATAGTCACACACCATTGTTACATGTAGTATGTTATGGGGGGATAGTCACACACCATTGTTACATGTAGTATTATATGTGAGGGATAGTTACACACCATTGTTACATGTAGTATTATATGGGGGCATAGTCACACATCATCATTGCATGTAGTATTATATGGGGAGGATTGTCACACAGCATTGTAACATGTAGTATTATATGCAGGGGATAGTCACACACCATTATTACATGTATTATTATATGGGGGCATAGTTACACACCATCGTTACATGTAGTATTATGTGGGGGGATAGTCGCACACCATCGTTACATGTAGTATTATATGGGGGGATAGTCACACACCATCGTTACATGTAGTATTTTATGGGGGGATAGTCACACACCATTGTTACATGTAGTATTATATGTGAGGGATAGTCACACACCATTGTTACATGTAGTATTATATGCAGGGGATAGTCTCATACCATTGTTACATGTAGTATTATATGCAGGGGATAGTCGCACACCATTGTTACATGTAGTATTATATGTGAGGGATAGTTACACACTATTGTTACATGTAGTATTATATGGGGGGATAGTCACACACCATTGTTACATGTAGTATTATATGCAGGGCATAGTTACACACCATTGTTACATGTAGTATTATATGGGGGGATAGTCACACACCATTGTTACATGTAGTATTATATGGGGGGATAGTCACACACCATTGTTACATGTAGTATTATATGGGGGGATAGTCACACACCATTGTTACATGTAGTATTATATGGGGGGATAGTCACACACCGTTGTTACATGTAGTATTATATGCAGGGGATAGTCTCATACCATTGTTACATGTAGTATTATATGCAGGGCATAGTTACACACTATTGTTACATGTAGTATTATATGGGGGGATAGTCACACACCATTGTTACATGTAGTATTATATGGGGGGATAGTCACACACCATTGTTACATGTAGTATTATATGGGGGGATAGTCACACACCGTTGTTACATGTAGTATTATATGCAGGGGATAGTCTCATACCATTGTTACATGTAGTATTATATGCAGGGCATAGTTACACACTATTGTTACATGTAGTATTATATGGGGGGATAGTCACACATCATCATTGCATGTAGTATTATATGGGGAGGATTGTCACACAGCATTGTAACATGTAGTATTATATGCAGGGGATAGTCACACACTATTGTTACATGTAGTATTATATTTGGGGGATAGTTACACACCATCGTTACATACTGTACAGTATTATATGCGGGGGATAGTCACACACTATTGTTACATGTAGTATTATGTTTGAGGGATAGTCACGAACCATCTTTACATGTAGTATTATATGCAGGGGATAGTAACACACCATTGTTACATGAAGTATCATATGCGGGGCATACTTACACACCATCGTTACATGTAGTATTATATGGGGGGGATAGTCACACACCATTGTTACATGTAGTATTATATGCAAGGGATAGTCTCACACCATTGTAACATGAAGTATTATATGCGGGGCATACTTACACACCATTGTTACATGTAGTATTATATGGGGGGAGGATAGTCACACACCATTGTTACATGTAATATTATATGGGGGGATAGTCACACACCATTGTTACATGTAGTATTATATGGGAGGGATAGTTACTCCATTGTTACTTGTAAGCTCTTGTTTCCTAATCAATTGAGCTAATGTATTGCTCTCTGATTTATTACAGCAGTAACTGATCTAGTGCACAGGACACACCTCATATCTGAGGCTTGTCTATCATACATGAGTCATGATAGTGACAACAAGCGGCCATATTGCAATGAAATCTCTGTCACTAGACAACATGGCCCGATGCTGCTGTAACCAGAGCGTGAGGGTTCTGAGTTGCTAAGCAACACTGTATGCACAACCAGAATGCAGCCGCTCAGACATGATTGGGACTTATCATGCATGGGGCATCTACATATTCAAATCCCCCTCCGATGACCAATTAACCCGGAGGTGGCACCAGGAGCTCAGGGGGTTAAAGGCTTAGCCAAAGTCTGAGATCTGTCTGAGGTGTTTGAGAGCCTTGATGAGAAAGTACAGATTTTCTTCATATCTTACACTTTTGAGCAAGAACTTGGTAACTAAACCAGGCAATAATCAGCAGCAGGGGTTTTAATGGTCAAATAATACTCCATGTTTGCTTAGAGATTTATACATAGAGCACATAAATAATATATGGTGAAATTTAGGGTTAACCCTTTAGAGATATCGCATGCAGTAGATGTCATTCCACCTTCCCATGGGTTGTGTCATTGATACTGGTGGCCCCATGTAGACCATCTATTACATTACAAAAACGAAGACACAATAGTATTTTCTCCAGACACATCCTCAATTCATCATCAATGTAATGAACCCAAAGATCACTTTAGATTTAATACTGCCATCATATGCATAATTCACATTTTTGGTTGTGTGTCTACAACCCGTCGTCACTCCAAAACAACTCTTTATAAATGCCAATGAGAAGACAATTTAAAGACTCTTACCTTCATCCATGTGACTTCCTTGAGTCTTGTCATCAGTTGTAAGAAAGGTTTGTTCCCCTATATAAGATATCAATGCTATATAATCAAGGTACAGTAAACCTTGTGCTGATGCCTGTACCACTCTCTAATGGATACGTTGGACAGGGATCTAATACATTGAAATATGGATGGAAGAAGAGACTTATACTGAGAAGGAAGGTTGTTAAGTTTGCCGGCAGACGGCTAAACAGTGCCAAGTACAGAAGAACCAATAAAGAGCAATTGTTAAGGAGAACAAAAGCCTGGGAGGAAAGTAGCTGAGATTCCTCGGCAAAGCCTACAAACTTGCACTTGAACTTGAATATAGGTCTGTGTCTGTCACCCTGCAGAATAAATGTGTGTCTGTCCCGCCAGCCCACATTAAATCATGTCAACCCTTGGCCATTGAACTGTGTTGCTAAGAGAATGATCACCGTTGATGGAGACTTTCACACCACCGTGTTTGGTAGACATCACAATGTCCAGATGTATTCAATTTATTTATTTCCTCTTTCCATTTCGCCATCATGTCTCACTGTTGAATTAACCCTCTCCATGCCTTATTAGCCTACAGATTTGGGGCCTGCCCGGGGGGTTGGGGCAAGGAGGGAGGGGGGGGGGTCTTGCTCCCGCAGAAGGCCTGTCTCCTGAGGGCTGTTGTCATGACTAATGTTTTGGTTTGGAGGGCAGGGATTGTCTGGCTTTGGGGATCCCTCAGTATTTTAGAAGCAAGCTGCTGAGTTTTCTCACAGTCTGGCTGGAAGACAGGATTCTGCTCAGCCAATGCTGCTATTCAACACTTAATTAAACGCTAATGGCAGCTGTGGATGAGGTCACCCCAGACAGCTTTTCTCACACATTTTTCATGCAAATCTGCTAAACTCAAAACAAATTTGAATAAAACGCCCTTTGTGAAGCCACTGTATGGACTATCTTGTGTTCCTCCAAGGTCATTATGTCTGGCTCAACAGACTCCAAAACTTTGCTTTGCCACCGCAAAATGGAGCCCTCGTTCCCGAAGCACAGAAAATATCGCTTTAATTTTATCAATCATGTCAGATTCTATCTATTATTTTATTTCACTAAGTAACAATTTATAGTTGTCCCAACTGATCCATTTAATGTTGGTTCATAGAGTTTTCATTTTAATTTTGAATTTAAAATGTTTACATACACAGGTTTTATTTTAAGTATGACTTTTCATACATTTGGGATTTTTTTTAAAACTTAAATGCACATAAAAAAAATTATAAAATCTAGAAAACAAAGTAACATGAAAAACACTAGACCCAGAGTCTGTGGCAATTTAAAAATATTCCTTGATTTCAAAAATGCCATTAAAATGCTACAAACGAAACTCCAAGGTTTCAACAGACAAAAAGCAAACGTCTGCCTGGCACATCTCTCAGTTACAAATTCACTTGATAAAAAATACCGCTATAAAAAGCACATAAAAATAGTACTAAAAATGTCAGGTGACCGCCTATGGTGCCCCATAGTTGTCACACCTCTACTTTTAATATGTATATTATTAGATCAAAAGCCTCTGAGAATATAATTTTGAGATATTTTTTTATTCAAAGCTGTCTAACTAATATCATTGTGAGAGGAATCCAAAAAGTTGGTTAAAGGGAACCTGTCATCTGATTTGGGGCCTTTAAGCTGTGGCCACCAACAGTGGGCTCTTATATACAGCATTATAACATGCTGTATGTAAGAGCCCAGGCCGCTCTGTAGAACATAAAAATCACTTTATAATACTTGCCTAAACGGTCGCTGCAGTGGAGTTGGATCATATGTGCATCTCTGTTCTCCGGTGCCGGCGCCTCCTCTTTCGGTCATCTTCATCCTCCTTCTGAAGCCTGTCTGCATGACGCATCCTACGTCATACACACTCTCCAATCCCGCGCACGGGCACTACAATACTTTGATCTGCCCTGCTCAGGGCAGATCAAAGTGTGCCTGCACAGGACCTCAATGCCGGCGAGTGTGGATGATGTAGGACGCGTCATGCACCTCAGCTTCAGAAGAAGGACAACCAAGATGGCTGAAAGAGGAGGCGCCAGCACTGGAGAACGGAGATGCCCATATGACCCAACTCCACCGCAGCGACCGCTTAGGTAAGTATTATAAAGTGATTTTTACATTCTACACAACGGCCTTGCCTCTTATATACAGCATGGTAGAATGCTGTATATAAGAGCCCACTGGTGGTGACCGCAGCTTATAGGCCCCAAATCTGCTGACAGGTTCCCTTTAACAAACAAAAAGTTATAAAACATACAGTTTATTAAATATACATTAAAACCAAATAAGTGCGTGTATCTAGTGAAAAAACTCCACAAAAAGGTAACGAAGCAGGTAATTATATGTAGTGGGGAGTGGGTGAAAAACGGGTAATATATAATATATACTGCAGGGCCCTAGAGCTGCCCCAAGGACTGACTCTATGTACCTGCGGAGGTCGGCACCATGAAAAGCGCAAATGGCGCCCCCACTCACCATCGACTCATCCTCGGTAACCCTATAAGAGTCCCTAAGCTAGAACCTGCTGATACCAAATCATCCACAAATAACCAGTTTGACTAAATAAGGTTAAATTGCCCAGCTCACAAAGGTATGATAATGATAAATATATCCACTACCCATACCATACTAAGTCACGATAGCTCCAGTATGCAAAGTCCATTCCAATAAATGGAGTCCCCAAACAAGGGTCATAAACATGAGATAAAGTTCAAACGTGAAAATGAAGGAAAACCAAAACTTCCCTTCAGATGTTATCTTCCAAAAACGTCCTCAACATGTTTATCCTGTGTTTCAGATTCATCAGGAGGCCTGAATAGGGTGTAGATGTTCCAAGAAGATGAGGATACATAATATTTTTTTTCACACAAAGGCAAAAGACATTGTCTACATGGAAAAATTATATCTGTGTACTGTATTTTAGTAGTTATTGTTAGTTAAGAAAATTGCACTGTTTCAATCTGGATTTTTCATTTATTCAATCATTTTCTGATTCACTGAAAAGCAGTTTTTAGCCTGATTCAAATTTTCTGTTGTTAGGCCGAGATCACACTGGCCTATAGCATTGAATGTGAGAGAATTGGATGTGATAAACTGATGATACTCAGCTCAGGTTCTGCTGCGAGTGTGAGACGAGTGTCATCTACTGAGCTCAGATTCTCTCAAGCAAGAATCGGATCACAGGTACGGAGAAGATGGAGAAATTAATTTCCCATTCTTCTCCATTGCCTGTCTCTATGTCCAAGTGCATGCAAGTGCAGTCCGATGTTTCACAAGAACCTTTAAACTTGTATGGGTGCTCGTGATCTGATATACACTGCCAATCGCAGCATGGAGCTATTTTTTTCTGATGCCGAATCAGCATGAGAAAAAAAAACGCTGATCAGCACTGCACATAATATAAAACTGTAGCGAGAGCTATCGCATAAAACACCGGATAGCACTTGTCCGTGTTATACGGAGGAGTGAGAGAACACTTGAGTCTCTCTCTTAGTAGTAAATTCTGGATCTAAAAGTCTGTATATAGGGTTCTGCTGTCTTCATGAGCTCATGTATCACCACAGCTTCTATCCTGTACTTATTTCCTCTTCATGCGCTTTCCTTCTTAGCTATAGCTTCTTTTTCTGCCCTTTTTGAGAACGCTAGTGCTTTCCCTTCTCTACATTTGAGATCTGTGTACCCTTTCTCTTCATGATACAAGCTCTACCACTAAGGCCTCTTTCACACGTCAGTGAAAAATACACACATTTTTCATTGAAGTGTTAAATGTCCGTATGGCACTTCATGTGCCGTGATTTTTACACATGTGTGTTCTCCGTGTGCGATCTGTGATAGCGCACAGAGAGCAGGAATTTTATACTCACCTGTCCCCGGCGCTGCTGTCCATGGTGCTGATGTCTTCTGCACTGCTGTCTCCGGCCGCCGCTATCTTCCCGCTGCTGTTACTTGCGGGTTGTGGTGCAGTGAATATTCATGAGCATAATTAGCCAACCTGGAAGCAAGTGACAGCAGTGCCGAATACAGCAGCGCTGGAGAAGGTGAGTATAGAAAAGCATTTTATTTCACAGGCACATGTTTTCTCCTGTCATACAGATCACATCACAATGTGGTCTGTGTCACATCAGAGCTGCAGGAGAAAAACGGACTTGTCTCAGTGCAGAACACACGGACACTCGTGTGCTCCATACAGACACACGGTCCATGAGAAATCACTGATGTGTGCGCAGACCCACTGATTTTAATGGGTCTGTATATGTCCATGATTTCGGTACGTATACAAACAGCAACATATATACCGGAATCACGGATGTGTGAAGGGGGCCTAAGAGAAAGGAGGAGGGCCCAGAGATCTGTTAGTCTTGCATCAGGTTGGCGAAGGCACTCAGCTAAATGAAGGACTTTTAGATGTTCTGCAGCAACAAAATGGCAGAAACATTTTAATGAAAAGTATTTAAAAAAAAAAAAAGAAGCAGCATAATGTTGCATTTAGGAAGCAAATAAATAATAAAAAGTTAATGTGTGAAGGTGTATATAGCCTTTAATCACTTCCTGTGATGGTGGGATATGGTGTACTGTGTATCATGTTGTGTAGGTTCGTATTTTACGCTTGGTTCACTGTCCATTATTTGTATTGCTTGTGTATACATTGTATTGTCTGCAGGTCATTACCCCATGTAGTGTTCCTGTCCCAAAGTCTGGGGGAGGGGGCCTGGGATCTACCTACTGTAAACGTGTTAGGGCCAGGTGGAAGGGCAGACCCAGGAGGTGGATCCACTGGACCGAACTCCTTGATGATGGTAAGGGGTCCGGTAGCTGGAACACTACAGGTAGCAGGACAGTCCGTGCACAAGTGTATAATGGAGAAGTCCCTGGGACCACGGAGTCACTGATGGTAGTCCGGGTGACGGAGCTCAGGTTCGGAAGCCGAGATGATGTCAGGCGGAGTCCGGAACCGTTGGAGCGAGATGACGGGTCACCACAGGGATCCGAGATGGTACGGACTGTCAGGATGGCAGATAAGCAGCGTTCGGGGTGCGGGATGCGGCAGGACCGGATGGCGAGGCAGGATCGGCTCTAGAAGAGAGATACGTAAGTATGGCAGAGAGACACAAGGAGACCTGACTCCTAGCTTGGGAAACACGAAGATCAGGCCCCGCCCACTTGGACATTAAACCCCTTTATACCCTGAACCTGTGTGCTTCATTTCCTGTCCATGGACGCTGGCCCTTTAAGAAAGGGTCAATGACCGCGCGCGCGCCCTAATGCGCATGCGCGCGGCCCGGGTGCCAGAAGCCAGAGCAGGAAGCTGAGAGGAGGAAGCAGCAGAGCCGGGCTGGGGCTGAGACGCCGACGGGCGCCGGGAGCGGGGACCAGGACGCCTGGAAAGCGCCTGCAATGGATGCTGGAGAGCGGGGAGCGGTGGAGACCGGACTGAAGAACCGGGGAGCGAGGCAGGGGAGCCGGGGAGCGTGACAGGTGAGCCGGGGAGCAGCGCAGGGGACCCGGGGAGCGTGACAGTACCCCCCCCCCACGCCCCCCTCCCCGCAACCGGGACAGGAAGGCACGGATCAGCGGAGTACCCACATTCTCCCGTGGCTCCCAGGACCTATCCTCAGGACCATACCCTGCCCAGTCCACCAGGAAGAACTGTCGACCCCGTACGGTCTTCATGGCCACGATATCCCTTACCGCATAGATGTCGTCATCGGCAATAGGAGGAGGAGCCGAACTGGCAGCAGCGGAGAAGGGACCAAGGACAACCGGCTTGAGCAGGGAGACGTGGAAGGAGTTGGGTATCCTCATCGTGGCCGGGAGCTGAAGCTTGTAGGAGACCTCATTGATCTTGCTGAGGACTTTAAACGGCCCGATGTAGCGAGGACCCAGCTTGTAGGATGGTATCTTCAATCGGACGTACTTGGAAGCAAGCCAGACTAGATCTCCAGGAGAGAAACACGGAGGGTCCAGACGTCTCTTGTCTGCATGTCTCTTCATCCGCAGGGAAGCACGCCCAAGGGACGCCTTGACAGAGTCCCAAATGGTTGCAAAGTCACGGGCTACAGCATCAGCAGCAGGGACATCCGAAGAAGGAAATACAGGCAATGGGACGGAGGGCTGAAGTCCGTAAACGACATGAAAGGGAGATCTGGAGGAGGACTCACTGACGTGGTGGTTATGGGAGAATTCAGCCCAAGGAAGAAGCGTGGACCAGTCGTCGTGATGGGCGTTGACGTAGTGTCGTAAGAAGGAGGTCAAGATTTGATTGACCCTTTCCACTTGGCCATTAGACTGAGGATGGTAGGCAGAAGAAAAGTCCAGAGTCACTCCCAGATGTTTGCAGAGAGCCCT
This sequence comes from Anomaloglossus baeobatrachus, assembly GCF_048569485.1. NCBI lineage: Eukaryota > Metazoa > Chordata > Amphibia > Anura > Aromobatidae > Anomaloglossus > Anomaloglossus baeobatrachus. The sequence goes on along the minus strand of NC_134356.1, from coordinate 530,981,147 downwards.
CCAGAAGCGGGAGGTGAACTGAGTTCCTCTGTCGGACACGATGTGTGATGGAAAGCCATGCAAGCGGAAGATGTGATGTATATAGGCGTCCGCGAGTTCCTGAGCAGAGGGCAGTCCAGCCATAGGGACGAAATGAGCCATTTTAGAGAACCGGTCCACCACGACCCATATGACTGTGTGTCCGGAGGACAATGGCAAGGCCGTAATAAAGTCCATTGCAATGTGTTGCCACGGAACTGAGGGTATAGGTAGAGGCAGAAGACGGCCATATGGCAGGTGTTTGGGCGTCTTGTTCCTGGCACAAGAGGAGCAGGCAGAGACAAAAGCAGCGACGTCCGTGCGAAGGGATGGCCACCAGTAATGACGTACAATCGCACTCCATGTTCTCTTTTGACCAGCATGACCGGCTGTTTTCGAGGCATGGCCCCAGTGTAACACTTTTTGTCTATCAGTCTCAGAGACATAGGTCTTCCCGGGCGGTATCTGGGTCAGGGTGACAGGGGCCACCGGAATGATTTTGCTAGGGCAGATGATGGGTTGGGATGTCTCGTCCTCCTGCTCCATGGGCATGAAAGACCTGGACAAGGCATCAGCACGTACATTCTTGTCCGCGGGTCGGAAATGGAGCTGGAAGTCGAACCTGGCAAAGAACAAGGACCACCTGGCTTGCCGTGGGTTCAGTCGCTGAGCGGACCGCAGGTATTCCAGGTTCTTGTGGTCCGTGTAAATGATTATGGGGTACACTGCTCCCTCCAGAAGGTATCGCCATTCCTCCAGAGCCAGTTTTACTGCCAATAGCTCTCAGTCACCGATGGTGTAGTTGCGTTCAGGCGCTGAGAAGCTCTTGGAGAAGAAACCGCAAGTCACCATCTTCCCGGAGGAGGTCTTCTGCATGAGCACTGCTCCGGCTCCTGAAGAGGAGGCATCCACCTCCAAGGTGAACTGGCGGTTTAACTCCGGACGGTGGAGCACAGGAGAGGAGGCAAATGCCCGCTTCAGAGAGCCAAACGCGGCGTCGGCCGCAGGTGACCAGTCCTTTGGATTAGCCTCCTTCTTGGTCAAGGCGGAGAGAGGAGCGGTCAGAGCAGAGAAGTGAGGGATGAACTGGCGGTAGTAGTTGGCGAATCCCAGAAAGCGTTGGATTGCCTTTAGTCCAGAAGGAGGAGGCCAGTTGAGAATGGAGGAAACCTTCTTTGGATCCATCTGCAGTCCGGTATCGGAGATGATGTAACCCAGGAAGGGGAGAGAAGACTGCTCAAAGACACACTTCTCGTACTTGGCGTACAGACGATTCTCTCTCAGTCTTTGTAGAACCAGCTGCACGTTCTCTCTGTGGGTCTGGAGATCCGGAGAGAAGACAAGGATATCATCCAGATACACCACCAAACAGACGTAAAGAAGGTCCCGGAAAACGTCGTTCACCAATTCTTGAAAGACTGCTGGTGCGTTACACAGACCGAAGGGCATCACGCAGTATTCATAGTGCCCATCGCGAGTATTGAACGCGGTCTTCCATTCGTCCCCAGAGCGGATGCGGACCAGGTTGTAGGCACCCCGAAGGTCCAATTTGGTGAACACACGAGCTCCTCTAAGCCGGTCAAACAATTCGGGGATGAGCGGCAGAGGGTACTTGTTTTTCACGGTGATTTGGTTCAATCCCCGGTAGTCTATACATGGGCGTAAGTCGCCTTCTTTCTTCTTCACGAAGAAGAAGCCTGCTCCAGCAGGAGAGGAGGATCTCCGAATGAATCCCCTTGCCAGGCTCTCTGTGATGTAAGTAGACATGGCCCTTGTTTCGGCTGGAGACAATGGATATATCCGTCCTCGAGGTGGTGTTGTTCCCGGGAGCAGGTCGATGGCACAATCGTACGGACGATGTGGCGGAAGTACCTCAGATTCCTTTTTATCAAAGACATCCGCGAAGGACCAATAGGCCGAGGGCAGTCCCGGTAGGTTCTCTGGAACCGGAGGTCGTCGAATGGGTTGTATGGCCTTCAGACAGTTCTCATGGCATGAAGAGCCCCATCGGGTGATTTCACCAGTGCCCCAGCTGACTGATGGTTCGTGTGTCCGTAACCAGGGAAGTCCCAGCAGGATTTGATGGGACATGTGTGGGAGGACGTAGAGAGCGATGTTCTCGGTGTGCAGGGCACCGATACGCAGTTCGACCGGCCTGGTGATCCAGGAGATGGTGTCAGAGAGGGGTCTCCCATCCACAGAGGCAATCACGAGGGGTTTGTCAAGTGGAGTAACAGGCACCTGGAACTTGTCCACCGTGGCCTGCTGGATGAAATTGCCTGCTGCCCCAGAATCGAGGTACGCCTCAGCCGTGAACCGCGTCTCTCCCGTTGTCACTTGCACAGTCCACGTAACCGGGTCTGAGAGAGTCCCAGCACCTAGGGTGGCCTCTCCTACCAACCCTAGGCTTTGGAGTTTCCCGGCCTCTCTGGACAGGAGCGTAACAGGTGTGTGCCCTCTCCGCAGTAGAAGCAGAGGCCCTTGGCGAGCCGCTCTGCTCGACGTTGTTCAGACTGCCGCACACGGTCGATCTGCATGGGCTCGTGGACGGAGACACCGGATGCCGTTGACTGTAGTACGGCGGGCTTCTGCGGAGGAGAGGAATGCCGTACCGGACGTCTCTCACGGGACACCTCTTTGGATCGCTCCTGAAAGCGAATGTCCACTCGAGTCGCTAGGGTAATCAGGGCATCCAGGGTGGACGGTACGTCCCGACCAGCCAGCTCATCTTTAATTCGACCCGAGAGTCCTTCCCAGAAGGCAGCGGTTAGGGCCTCGTTGTTCCAGCCGAGTTCCGAAGCCAAGGTACAAAAACGGATTGCGTATTGACCCACCGTCAGAGTCCCCTGACGTAACCGGAGAAGAGATGAAGCAGACGCGGAGGCGCGTCCGGGCTCGTCGAAGGTGCCACGGAATGCCTGCAGGAACTCCTGGATGTTCGTGGTCACAGGATCCTCCTTCTCCCACAAGGGGTTCATCCACGCCAGTGCCTCACCCTCTAGATGGGACATGATGAAGGCGACCTTGGCTTGGTCGGAGGCAAACAAATGCGGCAGCTGCGTGAAATGGAGGGAGCATTGGTTTATGAAACCCCTGCAGGTCTTGGGATCTCCGGCGTACCGGGGTGGTGAGGCCAAACGAAGTCTGGAAGCATCCGAAGAGGCTGCCACGGGGGCTGGAGCCGTGGACTGGCTAGTGGAAGCCCGAGACGCTGAAGATGTAATTGACGCTTGTAGCGTGTTCAGGCGGGCGTCCACCGAAGTCATGAAGTTCAGCATGCGGGTCTGGGTCTCACGCTGGCGTTGGAGTTTCTCCTGCAAGGCCGCTAGTGCTTCAGCGGGATCCATGGCCTGATCTTACTGTTAGGGCCAGGTGGAAGGGCAGACCCAGGAGGTGGATCCACTGGACCAAACTCCTTGATGATGGTAAAGGGTCCGGTAGCTGGAACACTACAGGTAGCAGGACAGTCCGTGCACAAGTGTATAATGGAGAAGTCCCTGGGACCACGGAGTCACTGATGGTAGTCCGGGTGACGGAGCTCAGGTTCGGAAGCCGAGATGATGTCAGGCGGAGTCCGGAACCGTTGGAGCGAGATGACGGGTCACCACAGGGATCCGAGATGGTACGGACTGTCAGGATGGCAGATAAGCAGCGTTCGGGCGGGATGCGGCAGGACCGGATGGCGAGGCAGGATCGGCTCTAGAAGAGAGATACGTAAGTATGGCAGAGAGACACAAGGAGACCTGACTCCTAGCTTGGGAAACACGAAGATCAGGCCCCGCCCACTTGGACATTAAACCCCTTTATACCCTGAACCTGTGTGCTTCATTTCCTGTCCATGGACGCTGGCCCTTTAAGAAAGGGTCAATGACCGCGCGCGCGCCCTAATGCGCATGCGCGCGGCCCGGGTGCCGTGCCAGAAGCCAGAGCAGGAAGCTGAGAGGAGGAAGCAGCAGAGCCGGGCTGGGGCTGAGACGCCGACGGGCGCCGGGAGCGGAGACCAGGACGCCTGGAAAGCGCCTGCAATGGATGCTGGAGAGCGGGGAGCGGTGGAGACCGGACTGAAGAACCGGGGAGCGAGGCAGGGGAGCCGGGGAGCGTGACAGGGGAGCCGGGGAGCAGCGCAGGGGACCCGGGGAGCGTGACAAAACGCTTTGCTTACCTGGGGGATTTGTCAGTCTGTTGGAGAACTTGAAGAGGGAAGGATGAAGATTGATCCTCAGAGCTGAAGGTGTGGCTCCCCAAAGAGACATGGACATTTATCGCTTACTGGGCTATATTCGTGTTTTTACCCTCCATATGGTTTTTTTATTAACAACATTTATTTTATGGTAAAATGTAACATAATTCTCTAGGTCAGTAAGATGACGCAGATATAAAACATGTATAGTTTTTGTTCTATTTAAGTGGTGAAAACAAAATCCAAAATTTGTAAACAAAAAAACAAGTTCACTTTTGTCGCTATACATATGAGCAGTGCTATGTATAACAAAAATTGGTCTCCTATGAACGTGAGCAAAATGCTGGCATTTGGAGGAGAACTGTCATGACAAGCACGGGAGGCTTCAGCAGACTCCCATCCGTCATGGAAAGTGATCAGTTACCCCTGATCACTTCACAGGGGCACCAATAGCGTGCTCTCCTGCTGGCTTGTGTTAATTGCCACAGTCAGAGATTGAGAGCAGTATTTAAAACAGGTTAATAGTTGTGGGCGGAACTTTGCTCCATCCACGACTGTTAGAGGTAGATGATGGCTGAATAATTCACCCATCATTTGCAAGGAGAGATGCAGCCTTGGTGTGCAAGCCCGCATTAAAGCCAGGGAGACAACCAGGGACAGACATATCATAGGTGCAGCCAGTGCAGTTGCTCAGGGGCCCAAGAGGCTAGCTTCAAAGCAGGTGTAATTATGCATTTAAGGAGGTCTTGGGCTGTAAAGGGCCCATATATTGTTCTTACAAAGGGGCCCTTTTCTGTCTGTGTCCGCCAGTGGGTACAACATAAGTACCAGTCCGTCAATTGTCAAAAATGGCTTAAAGAACTCGGTTATCCAACCAAGGTAACTGTCTCCTAAAATATAATAAGTGTTTGCAACACAATTGGCAGAAATTATAAGAATCTAAAGTCATATAATTTCAAAGAGTTTTCACATTTCTTTTAATATGAAGTTAGACCAATCCAAACCTATCATTCTTCTTCTCTTCCGCCATTCAGATGCAGACTTGCTTTTGTTCTAAAGGTCCAGTCACATATAACGAGATCATTAACGAGATCCTTACTACGTCACAGTTTCCGGATCGTTGTTAAATCATTGGTGAGATCGTTGGTGAGATGTCACATAGTCATTTTCCCAATGACTTTAGTAACGATGCAGCGACCTGTATAACGATCTCGTTGGTCGTTGGGACCCTGTCACACAGCAGCTATGTAACGATTCCGACCTCGAATATGGGCATAGTGTTTGACACTGTGAGCCACGTAGGCGTGCATATGCATCGCCTTTTCCACACCCCTTCGCTCCGATTGGTGGCCAATACTGCGTTCTGATTAGGCGGCCGGCCTAGAAGGCAACTTTGTATCGCTTCATCCCTTTGTCCCTTTTTGAGCCTTGCTTTGAGGATAGAACCTGCAACTTCAGCTTCGATCTGAAAAGCAAGCAAGCAATCGGGAACAAAGTACGAATTAATCCGGGTGTAGTCGCAGGTTTTATTCTCAAAGCAATGCTCAAAAAGGAACAAAGCATGAAGCGATACCCAATCAGAATGCAGTACTGTTCTCAGCACTAACCAATCGGTGCAGAGGGGTGCGGAAAAGGTGATGCAACTACACGCCTACATGTCACACTTTAAGTTCTTATCTAGCTCGTTAACAAGATTGTTGGTAGGTGTCAAACATACAGATCCATCCTGCCCAGCAGGACTCCAATGAGCCAAAAATGTCCCAGGACATTCAGCAATGACCAACGATCTCACAGCAGGGGGCGGATAGTTGGTATGTGTCAAACATTACGAGATCGCTGGTGAGGTTGTTGTTTCGTCAGAGAAACTGTGACGTAGTAACGACGTCGTTAGCGATCTCGTTATGTGTGAAGTGGCCTTTATATCTTTTTCTTGCAGTATAAACTAATTACACTTCAGCTTACCGGCCTTTGAATTGTCATTTTTATTATGACTTCAGGTACATTATAAGTCTAGATCCCTTCAATATTAACATGCTGTATAGGTTCTTTAGTAGCAAAACAACTCACACTACTTACTGCCATTATGACTGCTGAGGAAGACTAGGGAAAAGAGAGCACAGATAGGGTCTTACCAGATATATAAAAGGGCAGTGTCTAGTGGTATACACTCACCTTATGTGGTTGTGAGGGTCATAGCATACAAATAATGGTGGCTGCTGCAGCCCCACGTTGATGAGTCTTCAAAGCTGGAGAGGAGAAGGGGTTAACTCCGCGCTGTCGACAAAAAAAGATTAAAAATTATTGACTAACTAATAATTATTTTATTCCATAGCTCTACGTGTTTCGAGGTACAGAACCTCTTCTTCAGGACCAAAAAAAATTCAAAAATATCAACAGTATTGTTGATTTTTTTTTGGTCCTGAAGAAGAGGTCCTATACGTCGAAATGCGTAGACCTATGGAATAAACAAATTCTTATTCGGGCTGGTATTTGTATGCAGCCCTCTAGTCTGTTACAGGCAGCTCGTGGACCCAGTAAATGTGTAGGGTGCATCCACTTACTTTCTGGTTTCAGTACTTTGGTCCCTTTTCATCTCTAAGGGTCCATCCCAAGAATTCAGACAACACCATGTGACTTTTCTTCACACAATACTTTTATTTATATCAACATTTTCTTCACAGGTTACAGATAATAAACTTTCTCCTTTAAGCTTAATTTCCACCTTCACTCCTCTTCTTAACCTGACTCAGCTGTATTCTTCTACTTTACAGACTGGCATAGGCAAAACTGGTCTCCCCAAGTCAGGGTGGGCCCTTGACAGACAAAGCCCTCATTCACGTACACCTTGACCCCAGAAGAGGCTTCCTGTATAAACCCCTACCCATGTTTTTGGTCTAGGTGTCAGACAATACCGTGGGTCACTTGACCGGCTACAGCCCCTTCTTCAGGCATTTGCAACTGAGCCTGGACCCACTTCTCCCACCTCTTCTTCTGCTCTATGACCCAGGACACCCACTGAATCTCCTCCATTCGAAAGGAGCTTTGGCTCGACATACTCCCAGGTCAGGGGTTTTGGGGTTGGCCATTCATTTACCTCATGCAGCAGTTGAGGCGTTACGGCCATCTCAGAGTCCAGAGTCTTCTCCATGGGCCCTGGTCCTTGATGTAGTAGTAACACTTTTAGTTGCCCTCTTCCCACAGCTGCGGTACTTGGGTGCAGCCGTCTCTGTGGCCAACTGCTCCGGTGTTGCCCCTGGGGTCCCGGGTGTTGGAGGCTTCCAAGCTTTCAGTCCTCCTGGCCACATTTCCTCCCACTGGACCACCATCCACTCTCTCCACTGGCATCGTCTAGTCCCAACACGTGGCTGCATCTCAGTCTGGGTCTGTACACCTTTCTGCGAGGGCTCTCTCTCTAGCTCCCTCTCAGTCACCAGCACTCTCCAATATGGCGCCGTTCAGCACTCTTCAGGGAGTGCCTGCTTTCTTGGCTGCACTCTTCAGGGTGTGGTCTCTTCTGGCTTGTCTGCCCATTTCTCCCTGGCCACCTCCCATTCTCTATCAGCACATACAGCCAGAAGGGACCACCCTCTTCAGCACAGCCAGCAGGAGTGGCTAGGCTGCTGGCTGAGTTACCAAGACCAGCACCCTAATCAGCAGAATTTTCCTTATAACATATCTACCTCTGCTACATCTTATCTATATAACATTGTTTTCTCATTACTACACAGACTACTTCACATGACATGGTACATAACAACAATCACATTAAAACAATATGGTCGCTGTTTTCAGGAGTGAGTCTGGATACATCAACCCCCTTCTTACCGATACAGATGGGAACGCTAACTGTATAGAAAACTAGTATCTTCCATCAGGAATACAATTAATGAGAGGATTGCAGTCTGGTATCTTTGAGCATAGCAGTGGTTAACCATAAGGGTAACAGAGAAATAAATGTAGTTTGGCATCTTCCAGTAGTGTAATGGTAAATAGCTGTGATGTATGTGAACTGGAACTGGTAAAAAGGATATGGTTTCACTGCAGGAAACAGTAAGGTATATAGGCTTTTTGAAGACTCACTTGAAGAGATGCATTTGTGGCGCCCTGGACAAGACAGGGGCCACAGGTAATTACACCACCACACCCTACAACCCGGTTAGGCACATCAAAGCCAGAACACAAAACCCTTGTTGCCTTCCTTCGGGGCTGATATCCACACCAGGGGGTGGAGCCAGGCGGTTGGTCTCCACCCACCAAGGAGTTCACAGTCCTGGAGGAGGGAACAACAGTCAGATTAGTTGTGGAGGAGCAAGTGTGAGGAGCAAAGTGGTAGTTGAGCGATCTGAAGTTAGTCCGGGTGTGTGGCCCGGACGGAGCAGCAAGGTTGGCAGACGGTGGTGACCGTCTGCAGGAGTGGCCTATCGGAGTTTACCGTAAGGACTGTGGACGGGCGGTGGCCCGGCGGTACCGGACCGGTACACAAGGAGAAGCCAGCACCATTGGCAGGGGCTTTTCGGACCCCGGCAAGGCTAGGAGTTGTCGTGAATTTGCCGAATCCGTTAGTGAAGGGGACCTCCTGGGTTTCCAAACAGTCAAGTCCGACAGAAGGCAACAGTCCAACCCAGTGAGAGAGACACCGCCACCGCCAAGGCAACCGTTTCTCAGGGCCAGCGCCTGCGGGCAAAAGGGGCTCCTCCGGCCCATATCCAAGCAGGGGAGCGGGTTACCGGTGGGAACCCATTGGAACCGTTTACCGTACTTAGGTGCAGGGAAAGGCAGTCACCATCAACCTGCCGGGAAAAAGCAACAGCAGCCGTCCGTGGGACCCGTCTTTCCAGCCGTGTGTTTTACCGAGAACTGTGTAATCGTCTCAGGCTGAGTGAGTACCACCGTGCCGTGCGGCACAGCGCTGCCCCCGCGACCCTGCACCTCACTAGGCCCCGCAACCCGCCTGCCATCATCAATCCCTACCCCATCACCGGGCCCCGGGACAACAAAACCCCCTACCCACGGAGGGGAGAACTAACAACTCAGCTGCTCCCTGTCACCGCTTCCGGGATCCCCGTCCAGAGCAGCGGTGGTGTCACCAAGATCACCACAACCGTGGGTGGCGTCACGGACAATATCCAAATATCCATAATCAAAAACCCCACAACCAATCATCCCCCTTTTCACTCACGGGCGAGGAGCGCCGCTCGAGTCCCCGGGATCCGGCCCACCGCTCGAGCCACCACCGAGCAGCAGCAGCGGCCGCAGCAGCGGCAGCCGGACCCGAGCAGTGGGAGAGCGCAGCGTCCCCTCCTCCGCCCGCGACACATTACTTTTATTAGAGAGGCTAAGTGGAAATGTCGCGGGCGGCGGGGCGCTGCGCTCACCACGCTTGGGTCCGGCGCTGCTGCCGCTGCTCGGTGGCTCGAGCGGTGGGTCGGATCCGGGGACTCGAGCGGCGCTCCTCGCCCGTGAGTGAAAGGGGGGTAGTTCGGTTTGGGGATTTGGTCCGTGACGCCACCCACGGGTTGTGGTGAGGTTGGGCACCACCGCTGCTATTGACGGGGATCCCGGGAGCGATGGTAGGGAGCAGCTGGGATGTTTCTCTCCCCTCCGTGGGTAGGGGGTTGGTGGTCTCGGGGCCCGGTGAGGTGTCGGGGAGGCAGGGTTGGCAAGGTGCAGGGTCGCTTGGAACGCGCAGCGCGGTGCCGGATGGCACGGTAGTACTCACTCAGCCACAAATGGATGCAAAGACTCTGGTAAACCAAACGGCTGGATGGATGGGTCCTGCAGCCGGCTGCTGTGGTTTCTCCCGGACGGTTGGTGGTGGCTGCCTTTCCCTGCACCTTTGTGTATGTTCGGTCCCGATAGCTTCCCACCGGTAACCCGCTCCCCAGCGTGTATATGTGCCGGAGGAGCCCTTTTGCCCACAGGCTCTGGCCCTTGGAACTCTAGCTGTGGCGGTAGCTGTATTTCCTTTTTGCTGGTTGGACGGTTGCCTTCAATCGGGTCTTGGCTGTTAGGAAACCCCTGGGGTTCCGGTCACTGATGGATTTGACCTATTTAACGGCGACTTCAAGCCTTGTCGGGGTCCACAGGCCCTGCCGGCTTGTGCTGGCTTCACTTCGCTCCCCGGTTCGGTACCGGTGGGCCACCGCCCATCCCCGGTCCTACGGTTCCACATTGATCTGCCTCTCCTGCAGACGGCCACCACCGTCTGCCAACCTTGCTATCGGTGTCCGGGCCACGTACCCGGACACAGTCAGTTGGCTCCTCTACTACCACTTTACTCCTCACTCTTCCACTTCCCTAACTTCACTGCCTTCCTTTTCCCGCCTCCAGGACTGTGAACTCCTCAGTGGGTGGGGCCAACCGCCTGGCTCCACCCCACCTGGTGTGGACATCAGCCCCTGGAGGGAGGCAACAAGGATTTTGTGTCTGGCTGATGTGCCTATCTCGGGGTGGGGGTGCATGTTGTAGTACCTGTGACAACCTGGCTAGTCCAGGGCGCCACAGAAATAGGACCGTTGTGAGGAGTTAGTAAGTTGAGTGCTGAGAGCTATGCATGGAGAACACATAGCAAGTTAGACTGAATTTGGAAATATCACTGGCTGTAGCATGAAAATCAGGAGTAAGGCCTGTTTCACACGTCAGTGAAACACATAGACGCTTTCACTGATGTGTTAAAAATGCATATGTCCCTCCATGTGCTGTGATTCGTGGCACACATATGTTCTTCATTTGTTATCTATGATTCATAATTGCACATTGAGATAAACTCACTTATCCCCTATCTTGCTGTCCGTGGTGCTGAAGTCTCCCAGATGCTGTGTCTGGCCGCTGTGTCTCTCACCACTGCAGCTACATCCGGGTCGGCTGTGCAGTGCATAAATACATATGCATGACAGTAATTAGCCGGGCAGGAAGCAGAGGCAGCAGCAGCTGGAGACAGCATCGCTGGAGACAGGTGAGTTTAAATTTTTTTTATTTTAAATGTACGAGTTTTTCCGGTAAGTTTTTCACAGATCACACCACTGTGTTGTCCGTGGGACATCAGTGATGCCACAAAAAATGGACATGTCTCCGTGCGGAAATCACGGACACGCGTGTACGCCACACAGAGATACGATCAGTGATAAATCACTGATGTGTGCGCAGACCCATTGATTTTAATGGGTCTGCGTATGTCCGTGAATCATGTACGTATAAAAACTGTCACAGTATGTACCAGAATCACTGACGTGTGAAACAGAAATAACAAAGCTGGATGACTAGACACCTAGCTGGAGCTGAGGCAAGTAAAGCAGAAGCAAACTCTTGACAAACTTGAGGCAACTGTGAAGTATTCTATGTAATACCCAATCCGCAGCCCTCTGCCTGACCTGGGCTTAAAAGGCTTAGGGTTATAATGTCAGAGGACTTCGCTGGTATACTTAAGAAACTTGCCATGGTCTATCGCAAAAGAAAACAGAAAAAGAGAATGAAGTATGGCCTGGTACCGCAGTCAGGACAGGTGAGGAACACCTTCAAGTCTTGCCATTCTACCATGAAACCCATTTTTGTCCAAATTTTGTCCTAGTATAGAGTCTTAAACACTGACCTTGGTCTTCACTGCTTCGAATCCTCTTATAAGATATTTAGTGACTTTCTAAGGGGTACTTCACACACAGCGAGATCGCTGCTGAGTCACGGTTTTTGTGACGCAGCAGTGACCTCATTAGCGATCTCGCTGTGTGTGACACTGAGCAGCGATCTGGCCCCTGCTGTGAGATCGCTGCTCGTTACACACAGCCCTGGTTCGTTTTTTTATTGTTGCTGTCCCGCTGATAAGCACACATCGCTGTGTGACAGCGAGAGAGCAACAATCCTGAATGTGCAGGGAGCAGGAGCCGGCGTCTGACAGCCTGCGGTAAGCTGTAACCAAGGTAAACATCGGGTAACCAAGGTGGTTACCCGATATTTACCTTCGTTACCAGCCTCCGCAGCTCTCACGCTGCCAGTGCTGGCTCCTGCTCCCTGCACACGCTAAGCTAAGCGGTGTGCGCTGGTAACTAAGGTAAACATCCGGTAACCATACCCGATGTTTACCTTAGTTACCAGTGTCCGCAGCTTCCAGACGCCGGCTCCGTGCAAGCGCAGCGTCGCTTGCACGTCGCTGCTGGCAGGGGGCTGGTCACTGGTCGCTGGTGAGATCTGCCTGTTTGACAGCTCACCAGCGACCATGTAGCGATGCAGCAGCGATCCTGACCAGGTGAGATCGCTGGTGGGATCGCTGCTGCGTCGCTAAAGTGTGACGGTACCCTTAATCAATTCTTGTTTTATCACATTAGCCACTACTAGAAAGATATACACCTGTTGCATTGACAACTCTTTGGACTGTATGAATAGGTATCAAATGCTCAACAATTGGAAGCAACTCCAAACATTTTACTTCCTTTTTTCATAAAATAATTATGCAACCTCTACACAAGGTTATGATGTGGTTTTTCAGTCAATTTTCCAATTGCTTTCAAACCTGTGCTAAGTGGAATGGATACCTAAAAAATGCTTGTATTTCCTAGAATGCTTAATGAGTTTGTACTAACGCAGCAATTTATCACCAAACTGGAGGGTAGGTCATAACATGGTGAGAGTCCCACTGATTTTGTGAATAGGCCCTGACATTTACAGTACTCAGCTTTCCCTCACAGACCATAGAGAATGTGAATGGAGCTGAGGTCCAGAATACACACTGCTGCTCCATTCTAAGGGGGATAAAGTGCCCAGTTGTGTAATCCATTGGGATTTTAGAAGTTTAATCCCCACCAATCTAGAATCACCTAACATCTAATCTAGGATAAAGCTGAAAATTCATATTTTAAATATAAACATTGTTTTATAGTGTTACAGTACCTGCTGGTAGAAATGAATCCAACAGACCTTTTCAGCACTAATTCAAATACATTCTACTCTATCATAATAATGCTCTTAGCTGCAATTAGTGTCGGGTTAGCTGTTAGAATAGGGATTGTATATTAAGGTGGTGTCACACACAGCGACGGAGACAACGATGTCGCTGCTACGTCATCATTTTCTGTGACGTAGCAGCGACGTCCCGTCGCTGTCGCTGTGTGTGACATCCAGCAACGACCTGGCCCCTGCTGTGAGGTCGCCGGTCGTTGCTGAATGTCCTGCTTCATTTTTTGCTCGTCGCTCTCCCGCTGTGAAGCACACATCACTGTATGTGAGAGCGAGAGAGCAATGAACTGAAGTGAGCAGGGAGCAGAAGCCGGCTTCTGGCAGCCTGCGGTAAGCTGTAACCACGGTAAACATCGGGTAACCAAGAAGCTCTTTCCTTGGTTACCCGATATTTACATTAGTTACTAGCACCGCCACTCTCACGCTGCCAGTGCTGCCGGCTCCCTACTCCCTGCACTCCTAGCCAGGGTACACATCGGGTTAATTACCCGATGTGTACTCCAGCTACGTGAGCAGAGAGCCGGCACTGGCAGCGTGAGAGCACACCGCTTAGCACTGGCTCCCTGCACACGTAGCCGGAGCCGGAGTACACATCGGGTAACTAACCCGATGTGTACCCTGGCTAGGAGAGCAGGGAGCCAGCGCTAAGCGTGTGCGCTAGTAACCAAGGTAAATATCGGGTAATGGTTACCCGATATTTACCTTAGTTACCAAGTGCAGCATGGCATCCACAGCGACGCGTGTCGTTATGATCGCTGTTGCGTCTGCTGTGTTTGACAGCTAAGCAGCGATCATAACAGTGACTTACTAGGTCACTGTTGCGTCACAGAGAATGGTGACGTAACAGCGACGTCGTTGTCACTGTCGCTATGTGTGATCCCAGCTTTAGAAGCATTTAGGCATGGTTCATTGTGTTACAGTCCTTGGTGCTGTCACGTACAACCAACAGTCCTTTTTAGGGCTAATTTACATACATTCAATTCTCTAATAATACTGTTCTTTACATATAAACAGGAGAGCACAAAGTGGTTAAATTGCAAAAGTACGTATCAAAGTTTAATAATACATGCAAGTATAATACATGACATATAAATGAAGTAAGGATAAAGGCAGAGGTTGCAAATGGCACTATAAAAGCAGGGGATATCACATGTCAAATATAGGTTCAGACAGTCAGCCTGATAAAAATAGAGACATGTGGACCATATGATTGTACAGAGTGATCGCTGGTGACACAGGAAATAAAACATACAGCAAAAATCCGAGTAAAGCAGTATACAATACAGTAAACATACCAGTGCTGCGTTCTATCAGAAAAAAGTCAGCAGCGTAACATAAGGGTGCCAAATGCAGGACTACAAGACCAAGAAGTCCCCCCTAGATGGTAACGCGCGTTTCACGTGTTTAATGAACGCTTCATCAGACTCTGATGAAGCGTTCATTAAACACGTGAAACGCGCGTTACCATCTAGGGGGGACTTCTTGGTCTTGTAGTCCTGCATTTGGCACCCTTATGTTACGCTGCTGACTTTTTTCTGATAGAACGCAGCACTGGTATGTTTACTGTATTGTATACTGCTTTACTCGGATTTTTGCTGTATGTTTTATTTCCTGTGTCACCAGCGATCACTCTGTACAATCATATGGTCCACATGTCTCTATTTTTATCAGGCTGACTGTCTGAACCTATATTTGACATGTGATATCCCCTGCTTTTATAGTGCCATTTGCAACCTCTGCCTTTATCCTTACTTCATTTATATGTCATGTATTATACTTGCATGTATTATTAAACTTTGATACGTACTTTTGCAATTTAACCACTTTGTGCTCTCCTGTTTATATGTGTCAATTTTGAGTGGTTTTGCACATCTATTATTTATGGTAGTCCAAACAGGTCTCTCCATATGACATTGAAAATGCTATTTAGCATGTTATACCTATGATTATTTTCCCACTAATACTCCCATGGATAATTCTGTATATTTAATACTGTTCTTTGTCTGCAATTAGTGTACTATTAGCTTCTGGAGAAGGGATAGTGTATTAGAGGCATTTAGACAGAGATCGTTGTATTATAGTCCTTGGTGCTGCCATGTACAAAAAATACTCCTTTTCAGGGCTTATTTAAGTAAAATCTATTCTACAATCTCTTAGCTGTGCATAAGATTTAAATGGGCAAGCCATGAGGTAAGGGATGGGGAAGTGGATATCTTGCTGATGGTGGTGCACACAGAGGTTGTGGGACAGGGCAAACGTGGCCTCCTGCGGGAGCACACCAAACATATGCATAGTCTAGAACTAGCTTCCTATCCCACTTTGTAGAGGGGAGCGGGACACCACTGTTAAAGCCAAAACAGTGGGAGCATGTTGTGGGTTGGATGACAGATAATGTTTCCAATCTGTTTCCCAGCACCACCCTATTTTATACACTGTCCAGTCTCACTCGCCAAGGGTCTGAACCACATAATCCTCATTCTGATCTTCCTTCCTCCCACAATGGCGAGTCCCAGGAGACAAGTGACCCCACATTTGGATACTGCAAAAAGCTCTTTACCTTTCCATTTATGGTTTGTTCTAGTCTCTCACCATGCATATTAGGAGATCGTGTGTGGTGATCCTCACATATTTGACAAGCCACAATCAGAAGACGCCAATGGTGGCAATCAGCAATTATTGTCTCAAGAGGTGAATGATGATGAGAGATAGTTGCCAACAAGTCATGTTAAGTCAACAAGTCAGGAAGAGGACCAGAGTGTGGAAGTGTAAGATGACGTGGTGGATGAGGAAGTCACTGATTTCCCCTTGAATGGTTTTGTGCAGAGCAAGCACAGCATCACAGCGGGGGGTGGGATCCGCAGCACTGCAACAAGCAGAAAGAGGCAGGAAGAGGCAGTGGGGTGGCCAGAGGGAGAAGTTGGGTAACTGTTCTTGAGAGCACACAGACATGGCCAGATCCCAGACAAAAGGTTAGGTGTTGCCAAATCTGGCTTTGTTTTTATGGAGAGTGCAGAAGAATGTAACTTGTGATATACCAAGCTCAACAGGGGTCAGACCACTACCAGCCTGTCCACCACCAGCAAGCTCAGATATATATCACAAAGTACCCAACTAGGTGGGCCAAACACAAGGTCCACAATCAGTGTCTGGGGGTGACACCACTATCTCTGTCTCTGTGCTACATGCTGGCCTAGCCCAAGTCCAAGACATAGGTGTGATACCTCCCTGCAACTGTCGTTGCACATTCACAACCACCATAATCAACCACGTCCACTTCTTTGTGCCAGTGCAGCATTCAGCTGTCTCTACCCAGGGCTGGCCTCAGCACCCGGCACACCCAGGCAAATACCAGAGTCCTGGACAACTAGGGGGGTGACTCGCAGTCAGCAGGGACAGTGATGTCATCTGTGACCCCCGTGCCGATTTCTGGGGACTGCATTGCTCAGGCCAGCAGCCACACTTTTTTGGTTGCTGGCCTTTTAAATTGCACTTGTACGCATCGTTCCCTGTTGAACTTTTGTGGGTCGGGTCCTCTATATAAATTCCATGCACATTGCTAGAGCAAGGAAGTCTTCATTAAAATGGTGCCGGAGTCAGTGCATGCACATACCACAATTTTATTGAAGACACTGAGAAGAAGACTACGAGTGTCATCGGCGCATGTGCAGAAAACAATAAGTGCATCTGCGCATGCACCGATGCTGCTCATAGTCTTCTCCACAGTGTCTTCAATAAAATTACACCGGAGATCGCGGTACATGCCATTTTTATGAAGACATCATGACTCCATTACTCTAGCAATGCGCACGCACCGCCAACAGCGGCAATGGTGGCACCACATGAAATTTGAACAAAGAAAGCCCGTGGGACGCCGAAGAAGGAATTTACACAGAAGACCCAAGCCATAAAGGCCAGCCCCGCTGCACTTGTCAGTCAAAGAATGCACCAATTTCTGGACCTTTATCAATGTTTTTTTCAGCAATCAAATATCCAATCTTAAAAGCAAAGGTATGGTTTTAATCACCATGCTACTGCCAGTTTGGCACTGCCTTTACTTTATATGGTAAAATCCTGGTCGTTGCTACCCTTAGGCCTCTTTTACACGTCCGTGAAAATCACGCACGTGTTTCACGGACGTGTCAAAGGTGCGTATTGCCCTCGGTGTGCTGTGTGTATGGCCTACGTGTGTTCTCCGTGTGTTATCCGTGATAACACATGGAGAACGGGAACTTTCTACTCACCTGTCCCTGGCATCGCTGTCCGTGGTACTGATCTTCGGTCTCCGCTCCTGCTGACTTGCCGCTGCTGCTGCTTCCGGCCGCAGTGAAGTGAATATTCAATTAGCATAATGAGCGGCGGTCGGCAGCAAGTGACAGCAGTGGCAGAGACTGAATTGAATTAGACTCTCTCCTCTACATGTCTTGCAGGCTGTATTAGAATGCCTCATTGTCATTTTAGCTAGGCCTCTCTCTGAGTCAATAGGATTTCCCAGTTTGAGACTCAGAATGTTTTTAAAATTGTACCAGAATTGAATCACAGTTCCCCCTCTACATCTCTTCCAGGGTGTACTGCAATGCCTCTTTATAATTTTAGCTAGGCTTTGCACTGAGTGTGTAGGTTTCCCAGTTTGGGAGTCAGAATGTTTTCAAAATTGTGCAAGAATTAAATCAGAGTTTCTCCTCGACATCTCTTGCTGGCTATATTGCCATCCCTCCTTTCAATATTTGGATAGGCCTTTACTAGTCTAGAAGTCCCACTCCTTAAATTTGTTAAAAAAAATGTTGTTTGAGACCCTCCTCTATGTGTCTTCCAGGGGGTATTGAAGTCCCTAATTCTAATTTTTGGCAGCCCTTCCACTTAGTGCATAGCCTTTATGAGTCTAGGAGTCCCACTACTTAACAATTTTAACAGAATGCGTATGAGGCCCTACTTTATGTCTAAGACGGGATGTATCAGATTCTCTCTTCTTTCTAATTTTTGGCAGTTATTGCATTGTCCGCATAGACTTTGTGAGTTTTAGAGTCCCTCCTTCATAAATTAAACAGGAAGGTAGTAAAATGTTAAAATTACATTAACCAGAGATTGTTTTTTCCACCATTGAAAGTAATAAAACAGTACAAAAATGCTACTACAAGTGAACATGATGAAAGAGGCTTTTTTTGTTTTTTACCTCTTTTTTTTTTTGCCTTATATACAAGTCATTACACAGGAGAATGTTTCCTAACATTTTTTCCTATAACGTCCATTTTATCTTTGGCTTTGTATGCTTTATTGTCAGTCAGCGACCTGGAAGTCAAAGGTGTGTCCAGGTATCCCAATGCTGTTCCCTTTCCATTAGAGAGCTGTTTCCATCCATTTCATCGATTTTCATGTGCCCCCAAACATCCTGGGAGGGTCTTACAGAAAAATGCTTGTGTTTTCCATTGAGTTCCAATATACGCATTACTCGAAACGAGCATTCTGCTTTCGCTCGATTCGAGTACCGAGCACCCGAGCAGCATTTTAGTGCTCGCTCATCATTAATTTTAATCACTTCATTTCTGTATTTTAAATCCATTGTGTTTGACTGAACTGTCTATACCTAGTCATCATATCTAATATATGTAATATATTAAATATAAATATATATTTATGCCATTGTCTCATTATATCTGGTTCTTTGTATGGAATGGATTAAACTAATAATATAATTTAACAGAACATTATACCAGGCCATATTTCTGTGCATGTTTGCATGTAATAAAAAATCTGTGAACTCCAAGAAATTTTTTAAAACTATTTTTTATTTACCGTATTTTTCGGATTATAAGACGCACTTTTCCTCCCAAAAATTTGGGAGGAAAATGAGGTGTGCATCTTAAAATCCGAATATAGCTTACTGGTGGGGCTGTCTGTGCGGCTCTGTGTGCGGTCGGCCGGGTGCGTGCGGGCTACTGGGTGCCTGTGGCTGCATGCGCGAGGGCGGCCCGGTGCCTCTGGCTGCGTGCAGGCTGCCTGTCGGTGCAGGCGGGCGGCCTGCTGGCTGCCACTCTGTGCGTGCGGGCCGGTAGCTATGCGGACTGCGGTGGCTGTGCGGCGGGTGTCCCAGTGTGTCCACGGTCCTAGTTTCAAATGATGGCGCCGGGAGTCCGCACGTGTACAGATGGAGCTCTTGGATGAGAGCTCCATCTATCCATGCGCCACTCCGGGAGTCAGCGCATGCGCAGATGGAGCCCTTGGATGAGAGCTCCATCTGCACATGCGCCACTCCGGGCGCCATCACTTGAAACCAGGACCGCGGACAGACTGGGACACTCACCGCACCTGCTCCACCACTGACCCGCCGTCTCTGCCACCGCTGCCACCACTGACCCGTCACCGCCGCTGACCCGCCGCTGCCACCACTGACCGCCGCTGCCACCACGGACCCGCCATCACTGCCAGCACAACCTCTGCCTCCTGTGAGCCCGCTCCACCACCACTGCTGCCCGCCTCCGGTAAGACAACACCGGAGTATAAGACGGACCCCATTTTTATTTTTTTACCTTTTTTTATCTCTAAATTTGGGGTGCCTCTTATAATCCAGTGCTTCTTATAAAACGAAAAATACGGTATTTATTAATCAAGATGCAATTATCAGTCACCTGGTAACATACAGTCAAGACCAAAAGTGTTGGCACCCTTGAAATTGTTCTCGAAAATGAAGCATTTTTCCCAGAAAGTTACTGCAATTCCACATATTTTGTTCTACACATGTTTATTTCCTTTGTGTGTATTGGAACAACACAAAAACACAAAGAAAAAAAAGGCAAATTGGACATAATTTCACACAAATCCCAAAAATGGGCTGGACATAATTTTTGGCACCCTTAACTTAATAGTGAAGAAAAAAAGGGGGGGAAATTCAGCATCTGTAAAAATTGAAGTTTTAAACAGGAGAGAGAATTTTATTAAAGGGACTCTGTCACCAGGTTTTTGCTCCCCCATCTGAGAACAGCATAATGTAGAGACAAAGACCCTAATTCCAGCGATGTGTCACTTACTGAGCTGTTTGCTGTCATTTGATAAAATCAATGTTTTCTCTGCTGCAGATCTAGCAGTTATACAGAGCTCATGAATACATTGGACTACCTGGCAGCACGCCAAATAGTCCTGTAATGATAATCTACTGCTGATTAAACAGTGATTTTATCAAAAGTAGACTAAGTAGCCTAGTAAGTGAAACACCTCTGGAAACAGGATCTCTGCCCCTCTGTTATGCTGCTCTCAGATTAGGTAGCAAAAACCTGGTGATAAGCTCCCTTTAAAGCATGTGTAGACACGAATCATAGTCTACGTGTTTCGAGCAAAAACAACCTTACTCTTAATCATGTCACCCTCAACTTAATATTTGGTTGCACACCCTTTGGAATAAAAAAATGCAATTAATCGCTTCTTATACCCATCAACAAGCTTCTTACACCTCTCAAATGGAATTTTCGATCACCCTTCTTTTGCAAACTGTTCCAGGTCTTTCATATTTAAAGAATGCATGCTCCAAACAGATGTTCAATGGTATTTGCAATAGATCCAGAGTCCAGACTCATTGCTGGCCACTTCAGTACTTTCCAGCGCTTTGTTTACATTCATTTCTGGGTGCTTCTTGAAGTATATTTGGGGTCAATGTTCTGCTGGAAGATCCATGACCTAGGACGCAAACTCAGCTTTCTGACACTGCGCACAACAATGCGACCCAAAGTCCTTTTCTTCAGATTTCATGATGCTTTGCACACAATCAAGGCACCCAGTGCCAGAAGTAACAGAACAACAACAAAACATCTTTGAATCTCCACCGTATTTGACTGTAAGTGCTGAGTTCTCTTCTTTGTAGGGCTTATTTCATTTACAGTAAACAGTGGAACAATATTCTTTACCGGAATGCTCTATCTTGGTCACATCTGTCCATATAACAAAATGGATTTTGGCTTTCTCATGTACATTTTGACTAACTGCAGCCCAGTTTTTTATGTATCTGTGTCAGCAGTGGGGTCCTCCTGGATCTCCTGCAATAGCATTCCATTTCATTTAGATGTTGACAAAGAGCTTGCGTTGAGACTGATGCACCCTGAGCCTTCAGGACAGCTTGAATTTCTTTCCAACTTCATTGGACCTGCTAACCCACCATCTGAACTATCCTACTTTGCATCTTTTCCTCAATTTTTCTCTGCTGTCCATGTAAACGGAGATTAGCTACAATGCAATAGGTTGTAAACTCCTTGATTATGTTGCACATTGAGGTCAAAAGAACATCAAGATCTCTGGAGATGTACTTGTAGCCTTTAGATTGTTGACATTTTTCAACAATTTTTGTTCTCAATTCCTCAGACAGTTCTCTTTTCTTTCTGTTTGCCATGCATAGTGTGGCACACAGAGACACACAATGCAAACATTGAGTCAATTTCTCCTTTTTTATTTTGTGTCAGGTGTGATTTTCATATTGCCCACACCTGTTACTTGTCACAAGTGAGTAAGAACAAGCATCAGATGCTTGAAAAAAAGTTGTTTACCCACAAGTCTGGAAAGTTGCCAACATTTTTTTCTGGACTTATTTTTTGGGGTTTGAGTGATATTATTTCCAATTAACCTTTTTCTCTGTTAATTGAAAAAAAATTAACTCCTGCAAAACCTATTACTAACAAGAGCACAGCTGGTTGACGCCCGAGCCTGTCTGTGTAACTCAAAAACAGCATTGTGGGGAGTGTCTGACTCTGCTGTGTGAACAGCATCAGAAGTAGTCCTGACACTTGGCTAGACACTGTGTGACACTGTCACTATATCAGTACTCGTAAGTAGAGATGAGAGGACCGTAGAAGTTTGGTTTGGCGGGTGCAGCCAGACTTTCCATAAAGTTCAGAAGGAACCCAGACTTGACCTAAACCGCCGAGCCGCTTGGAACTGGACCTTCTGTGGGTGGCTCGAGGGTCTCCGGACCCGGGAGTCCTGTGGTCACTCCAATTGAAAAAGGGGGGATTTGTGGTATGGGGACGTAGATGTACGGACGGAGCCGTGTTTTGAGTTCGTGACGCCACCCACGTGATGTGGTGAAGGTGGACACCACCGCTGCAGTTACGGGGCACCCGGGGGAGATGGTATGCAGCAAGTTGTTAACCCCTCCGTGGGCAGGGATGGTGGCCCCGTGACCCGTTGGGGGTGTTTTGGCGGTGCAGGGAGATAGGCGGCCGGAGGGCACTGGTGTACTCACTATTAGAATGAAACACTCGAGTCTTTGGTAAACCAAGATGATGGTGGTCAGTGCCCGCAGCCGGCTGCAGTCAGGTTCCCCCAACAGGTTGGTGGTCTCTGCCTTTCTCCTGCACCTGTTTGAGATGTTGGATTACCTGCGCTTGCAGCGTCAGGAGTCTGCTCCCCGGCGGACTGCCGGGTCCGTCGTCATCTCTGTTGCGCCATGCTCGGGGCCGGATGGGATGTCATCGGCGGTGCTGGAGCAATGGTGACGGTAAAGCCTGAGGGCCCAGTAGCTGGGTCCTCTCCCGTAGGCGGTACGGGCTCTGCTGCCACGGACTGAGGCAGCAGGTCGGTCGGGGCGGTGGCTGCGGACACGGGCGACGAGGGAGACAGTGTGGTGGACGGGAGCAGGCCGGGTCCCTCAGCCGAGACGGCTGGTTCCTGGGGAGCATAGGGGTGTAGGTCACTGGCTCCTCTGAGATCATCTCCACTTCGCGCGCCCGGACAGCTGCAGCCAGGCCCTTCATCTCCGACGCCCACTTCGGCAGCATGAAGTGTGCTTGGGCCTGCGTACTCCGACACATCCTGCTGCGTTGGTATCCAGGAACGGGTTGCCGCAGAGTCCTGGCATCCCTGCACTTCACAGCGTTAGTTACATGCCGCTGATCTTCTTCACCCCCTTCTCCTCCCCCTTGGTCTTTTCGCGGCCCTCCTTTCTCCGGCCGGTAAGTTTCGTTTTTCGACCTCCGGATCTGCTTTACGGCCGTGTTCCGAAGGGGCGGGTCTTCAGTTTTCGCGCTCTTTTCGCTGTGAAGAAGACTCTGGCGGGAATCTTCGCGCCAAACAATGACTGCAAGATGGCGGATTTGGAAAATTTTGCAACGGGTCACCGCTGACTTCTCTACAAGGCGCACTTCCACAAGATAAGTGGATGGGTAAGTATCCTGTTCATGACGCCAGAAGTTGGAGTGTGTACCGCCCCGTGCTCGGCGGCAGCCGAGCCGTTCGGATCCGGACTTTCTGTGGGTGGCTCAAGGGTCTCCGGACCTGGGGGTCCTGCGGTCACTCCAACTGAAAAAGGAGGGATTTGTGGTATGGGGACGTAGGTATATGGCCGGAGCCGTGTTTTGAGTTTGTGACGCCACCCATGGGATGTAGTGAAGGTGGACACCACCACTGCAGTTACGGGGCACCCGGGGTAGATGGTATGCAGCAAGTTGTTAACCCCTCCGTGGGCAGGGATGGTGGCCCCGGGACCCGTTGGGGGTGTTTTGGTGGTGCAGGGAGATGGGCGGCCGGAGGGCACTGGTGTACTCACTATTAGAATGAAACACTTGAGTCTCTGGTAAACCAAGATGATGGTGGTCGGTGCCCGCAGCTGGCTGCAGTCGGGTTCCCCCACCCGGTTGGTGGTCTCTGCCTTTCTCCTGCACCTGTTTGAGATTTTGGACTACCTGCGCTTGCAGCGTCAGGAGTCCGCTCCCTGGCTTGTGGATGTCGGAAGAGCCCGTTTGCCCGCAGACGCTGGCCCTTGGGATCTCTGAGCCGTGGCGGTGGCTGCTTATCCCCCTCATTGGGCTGTTGTCTTCAATGAGGGACTTTGGGTGGGAAAGGACCTCGAGTCCAGACCTCAATCAGTTAATTAACTCAGTCCAGTAGTTTCTAGACCTCGTTTCAGGGTCTGAGTACCCCCTCTTGTGCTCCGGTTTCCGAGTCGGTTCCCCGGGTCAGTACCGGTGGGCCACTACCCTGTCCTGCTCCACCACGGTTCCACCGAGCCGTCTTCCCGGCTCCTGCAGACAGAGGCCTCTGTATGCCTCCTAGCCAGTGGTACCAGGGCTCCTACCCTGGCACCTGTCAGACAGTTGCAGACCTGACACACAGGCCTGACCTCCTCCACTGAACTCTCAAACTCCACTCCTCACTCATCTGACTACTTTTCCTGCCTCAGGCTCTCTGAACTCCTCGGTGGGCGTGTACAACCACCTGGCTCCGCCCCCTGGTGTGTCCATCCAGCACTGAAAGAAGTGACTAGTTTTTAATGTGGTTGGCTGGTGTTACCTAGTGAGGGGACTGGTGTTGTGTGGGGCTCTATCTGTGACTACCTGGCTTGTCCAGGACGTCACACACACTACATGTGATCACGCTGTTCTTACCCCCAGTGCGAGCCGATCAAACACTGCAAGCGGCATACACTGGGCTGAGCACCCGGTGTACCTGAGCACAGCGATATCCGCACGAGTGGTTTGTATTTGTAAAGCACCTAATCTCTGATCTTGAACTGAAGAACTTTTTACAATATGCACACAGAACCACGAGCAGTTCTGGGTGAATATTGCTCATCCCTACCTAACTGTCCCAGGTTATAGTAGCATAGATAAAGAGATCTTTAAAAAAAGTATTTCTAAAGATCTTTTATCTTATGCTAATGAGCGCAGGGACTAGTCCCAAGGGTGTTATATCCCCTGACTAGTCCGCCTTCTTAGCATGTTAGCACGCCCACAGGGGTGTACTAACATGCTATTCAATTCAGCACCACCAGCGGTGACATGTGTACCTGTGTTCCCTGTGACCGCACTTCTGAATGCCGGGCACTTCCAGTCATGCGTAGTATGAAGCCAGGTATACGTGTCACGGGCGGAGGGGACGCGCTCGCCACGCTCAGGTCCGGGGTTTCTGCTGCTGCTCGGTGGCTCGCCCATGAGTGAAAAGGGGGTGGTTTGTTTAGGGAGAAAGTTTGTGACGCCACCCACGGGTCGTGGTGATTATTATGATTGTCCCCCCAAACCCCCCCCCTCTTCTTTCTGTGGTCCTGGACTGACCTGCTTCCGCCTGGGATTATCCAGTGGTTTCCGATCTCATCAGAAAAGAACTGGGTGAGATCTTTCTATGTATATAATTTTCTTGCACTGCACCGCACTTTATTGCACTGTGTTTTAAACTAATGATATTAAAAGTTATGTTTTAATTCTAAATCCTCGCTTGCATCTTATACTCTGATTAGGATTTGGGCTGTACTGCTTTTGCCATTGCGGCAGGACTGCTTTCTACGTGGTGATTATTAGCACCACCGCTGCTGGTGACGGGGATCCCGGGAAGGATGGTAGGGAGCAACTAGGATGTTGTCCCCTCCGTGGGTAGGGGTTGGTGATCCCGGGGCCCGGTGGTGATACGGGGAGGCTGGATGGCTGGGGGTGCAGGATTGCAGGGACAGCGCGGCGCGGTGCCAGATGGCACTGGTGTACTCACTCAGACAGTCAATGACAGAGTCTCTGGTAAACCAAACGGCTGGATGGACGGGTCCCGCAGCCGGCTGCAGTGTTTTTGTGCTCTCCCCGGATGGCTGATGGTGGCTGTCTTTCCCTGCACCTGTTAGAATGTTCTGACTCCTGTGGTTGCCCACCGGTAGTCCGCTCCCCAGCGTATAGGTACCGAAGGAGCCCGTTTTGCCCGCAGGCGCTGGCCCTTGGATCTCTAGCCTATGGCGATGGCTGTATATCCTCTCGGTGTGGACTGTTGCCTTCTGTCGGGTCTTGGTTGTTGGGAAACCCCTGGGGTTCCTGTCACACTCGGATTTGACTATTGTTGGCGGCTCCAAGCCTGGTCCGGGTCCGATGGCCCTGCCTGTGTGCTTAGCTTCACTCCGCTCCCCGGTTCAGTACCGGCGGGCCAACGCACGACCCCGGTCCTACGGCTCTGCAGAGATTCACTAACTCCTGCAGACGGCCACCACCGTCTGCCAACCTTGCTGTTTGTGTCTGAGCCCCTTCCCAGACACCGACAGTTTCGTGTCCTCTCACTTTCACTGTCTACACGAATCTCTCTGTTTTCCCGCCTCCAGACCTGGGAACTCCTCGGTGGGTGGGGCCAACCACCTGGCTCCGCCCCACCTGGTGTGGACATCAGACCCTGGAGGGAGGCAACAAGGGTTTTTGTTTGACTGGTGTAACTGTCTAGGGAAGGGGGTGGTTATGGTGTTATGTCTGTGACTACCTGGCTAGTCCAGGGCATCACATACGCGTCCTGGCTTCAGAGAGGTCTACTGCGCATGCCTGGAAGTTACGGGCATTCAGAAGCATGGTCACAGCGAACACAGGTACACGCGTCACCGCTGGTGATGCTAAATTGAATAGCATGTTAGTACATCCATGTGGGCGTGCTAAAATGCTAAGAAGTCGGACTAGTCGGGGGATATAACACCCTTGGGACTAGTCCCTGTGCTCAATAGCATCAGATAGAAGATCTTTAGAAATACTTTTTCTAAAGATCTCTTTATCTATGCTACTAGATACAGGCACAGTTTTTGCATTTTCTGGAAAAACACTTCTTACTTATCTTGCCCTGATTTCACCTGGGAAACTGACCCATGGAGTGGTCCATGCACTGCTGAAGAAAACGAGTCTTGGATATACCCGCCTGGTTGTGGTGAGCTGAATATCAAACTTCTTTTTTTTTTTTAAAGTCTGTGTTTAGCAGGGTCATAACAACAGTGGTCGCAGAGGTTGCGACTGCGACCGGACCCAGCAGGTTAGGGTCCCGGCACCCGCCCTGCAGGGAAGCAGCCAGCTCCACTCAGTGAGAGAGGAGC
Organism: Anomaloglossus baeobatrachus; assembly: GCF_048569485.1. Classification (NCBI taxonomy): domain Eukaryota; kingdom Metazoa; phylum Chordata; class Amphibia; order Anura; family Aromobatidae; genus Anomaloglossus; species Anomaloglossus baeobatrachus. The sequence continues at coordinate 530,954,211 of NC_134356.1, read as the reverse complement.
TGCATTGTTCCTGTACTAGTTTTAAAACAAGTGGCCATGCAGTGCTTGGCTCCTCCCCCTCCAGCCCCTTCCTGCATGTGACCTCGGGCTCGCTGGCCCTGCTGCATCGCCATCTTCTACAGTGTGTGGTGTGTGGTACTGCTGCCATAGTCAGCTGCAGGGAACCTAATGGTCAGTGAAGCCCCTTCCTCTCTCTCCCTCTTGTCACTAGAAACAGTCGGGACTGAGAGCAAAGGGAGCGGGGGGATGACTTTCAGCTGTATCAGCAGAACCTGTGACAGAGGCAGCACAGCTCCCAGTCCTGCTCTGTGCTGTGTCCTCCATTTCCTGCAGACCTGTAATAGGGAAGGGATGAGAAGGCTCCACTGCTCCTGGAGACTGACTTCAGCATAGGTAAGTTCATGTAATAGTGTGTGTGCAGTATATAGTGTATATGAGTGTGTATGTGGGTAGTACATAGTGTATATCAGTGTGTATGTGGGTAGCATATAGTTTATATGAGTGTGTATGTGGGTAGGATATAGTGTGTATGTGGATAGTATATTGTGTATATCAGTGTGTATGGGGGTAGTATATAGTGTATATCAGTGTGTATGTGGGTAGTATATAGTGTATATCAGTGTGTATGTGGGTAGTATATAGTGTGTACCAGTGTGTATGTGGATAGTATATAGTGTGCATGTGGGTGGTATATAGTGTATAGGATCTGGCATATAATGTGTATATAATAGTTTGTATTGTTTATAGGTGTGTATATGGTATACAGTAAATGTAATATTGTGCACAGTGTACTATGCCTATAATGGTGTATGTACAGAATACAGCGTGTGTTTCTCTGTAGGGGTATATGAGTGCATGTGGAAAAACTTTATCAGAATAGAGAACCACTGACTGGGGCAGCAGAAGGAAGGTGAGTGTAATTGTTACTTTTTTTTTTTTTTTAAAGTGTGTGGTGTGATGGGGATCATATGTACCAGGATGGGGACATATATACAAGGATGGGGGACAAAGATTCAAGCATGGAATGGGAAAGCTGGGTGAACAAGGCTCTTTCCCTCACACCCAGCTTTTCCATGTTCTGCTAAACATCTTTCACTCAGCAACCAGCTTTTCCATGCTCTGCTAAACATCTTTCCGTTAGCATCCAGCTTTTCCATGCTCTGATATCAAGGGAAAGCTGGGTGCTGAGGTAAAGATGTAGAGCAGAGCATGGGAAAGCTGCGTGCTGAGGGAACGATGTACAGGAGAGGATGGAGAAGTTGGGTGCCGAGGACAAGATGGATATCAGAACATAGGAAAGCTGGATGCTGATAGAGGGATTTCAGAGCATGGGAAAGCTAGGTGCTGAGAGAAAGAACTGAGTGTTGTCATCATCATCATCCCATACCCTGAGTGTCAGTGTAATTATCCCATACCTCAAGTATCGGTGTAACTATCCCGTACCTAGAGTGTCGGTTTATGGGACCCAGGTCCAAATTTTGCACCAGGGCTCATCGAACTCTAGTTACACCCCTGGTGTTCGCTATGAATATCGAATATTGAACCTCAGATTCGCTCATCTTTAGTCATAACCATGAATTCCTAAGCTTCCCCACATATGAGGTAAGAGACATAGCTAATCAGGAGATTTATACTACATTTCTAATTGCAGGTATTTTCTAATATTATTACTACATTTACTAGATATTGGGATAGGATCTTGGATATGGGAATACCCCTTTAACCCCGTGTTCAGTGCAGAGCTTTGTGGGCGCGTGCACAGTGCACAGTTCTCAAGAGAATTAAAGGGCCAGCGGTCATTATGTCTGGAAATTTATCTAGGGCCTCATTAGCAGCTATTATTGCTGGATACCCCTGCTATAAAGATATTTTTTCCACTGATTTTAAGATAATAAAAAATCCCTATTTTATCTTAGTGTGCAAGGTGAAAGAAATATCATATAATGCTCTTTATACATATAAAAAAAACAATGAATGTGTTAATACTTTGCATTTTGATACTGAGTGACTATGATAATATTGAAACCTATGTGACAAAGTGGGGAACAAACAGAGCATGTACAATGGAAGAAGGGAATATTAGCTGCCAGGTGATACATAGAAGTTTAGCTGGTATTAAGGGGTTTGGCGTATGTTATCTCTGATTATTCATAGCACAACAGAGTAAGCTTCTAATATAAGCAAAGCATTTCATTTACTGGAGAAATCTGTACACAATAATTCTTTTCTTTCATACCCCCTACAGGAAACCCCTTTATTGGAAGGAAGCCAAGACAACCTTATTTTGTGTGCCATTGTCACTTTATGGACTGTAAAAGGAAGAGAGGAACATTGCTGCCATAGCAGGAGATTGAAATGAAGTTTGCCAAACAAGCATACAATTTCATTTGCACTTAAACTTTCCTTCCAACAAAAAGCCATTGCTGGTGGATTGACATGTTTACACCCTGTGATTTTCCTTAAAGAAAGGGATATAAAAAAAAAGCTTACCGCTGATGTTTTCAATAGGCTCTGGCCGAAAATACATTGTTGTGTGACTTTGGAGCAAACCTTTGCATTCATTATAATATCTTGTATTGTGCAGGGAACGTGATTCCATTGAGGAGCTATTGGGCTAAAAGGTAGATTGTAGAGCCCAGTGGGATCATGTCTGTCAGAGTCATTCATATACTACAATAGCGAGTATATGGCCTCAAAGGGAAACACAAAAACTTAACATAGAAAGCTTATGAAAGTAAAAAGATCTTTAAATACCTATTGTATACTGTACTGTGCAGTTTGTGGAAAAAAATACTACAAACTAAAAGTGCTTTAAAAAAAAATAGAATTCTTCATAATTTTTTTTATCAATTAACAACATACAAAGTGAATGAATAAAAGAAAACAATAAATCTAATCAATATTTGGTGTGGACACCCCTTGCCTTCAAAGCAGCATCAAAGCATCAGTTCTTCCAGGAACATCTTGGAAAACTAACCTCAGATCTTCTGTGAATGTGGGCATTGAGACATTAAGGACACCATTAATGTTGACACAATCCCCAATCCATTTGCTGAATTGAAGCATTAAACTTGCAAGGAACCTCTTTCCTGCTTCATTGTTGTGTGCTCTTTAGAACTTAGTGGAGTTGACTATGCACTCATCCCATCCATTCCCAACCTAGGACTTAGGGGCCCTTTGCACACTACAACATGGCAAGTCGATGCTGTTATGCCGAGCGCGATAGTCCCAGCCCCCGTCGCAGCTGCGATAACTTGTGATAGCTGCCGTAGCGAATATTATCGCTATGGCAGCTTCACATGCACTTACCTGCCCTGCGACGTCGCTCTGGCCGGCGACCCGCCTCCTCCCTAAGGGGGCGGGTCGTGCGGCGTCACAGCAACGTCACACGGCAGGCGGCCAATAGAAGCGGAGGGGCGGAGATGAGCGGGACGTAAACATTCCGCCCACCTCTTTTCTTCCGCATTGCAGACGGGACGCAGGTAGAAGATGTTCCTCACTTCTGCGACTTCCTACACAGCGATGTGTGCTGCCACAGGAACGAGGAACAACATCGTACCGTCGCTGCAGCCAAAATAATGAAAATGACTGACACCACACCTATCATACGATACCGATGATTTTGTGCTCGGTAATCGTAGTTAAAACGATTTACACACTACGATGTCGAGAGCAACGCCGGAAGTGCGTCACTTTCGATTTGACCCCACCAACATCGCACCTGTGATGTCGTAGTGTGCAAAGGGCCCCTTAGTTCAAGGTCAGCCAGGGCCAGGTATCCTGCTAAGTGCAGAACCTACAGTCATATGAAAACGTTTGGGCACCCTTATTAATGTTAACCTTTTTTCTTTATAACAAATTGTGTTTTTGCAACAGCTATTTCTGTTTCATATATCTAATAACTGATGGACTTAGTAATATTTCTGGATTGAAATGAGGTTTATTGTACTAACAGAAAATGTACAATCCGCATTTAAACAAAATTTGACAGGTGCAAAAGTATGGGCACCCTTGTCAATTTCTTGATTTGAACACTCCTAACTACTTTTTACTGACTTACTAAAGCACTAAATTGGTTTTGTAACCTCATTGAGCTTTGAACTTCATAGGCAGGTGTATCCAATCATGAGAAAAGGTATTTAAGGTGGCCACTTGCAAGTTGTTCTCCTATTTGAATCTCCTATGAAGTGTGGCATCATGGGCTCCTCAAAACAACTCTCAAATGATCTGAAAACAAAGATTATTCAACATAGTTGTTCAGAGGAAGGATACAAAAAGTTGTCTCAGAGATTTAAACTGTCAGTTTCCACTGTGAGGAACATAGTAAGGAAATGGAAGAACACAGGTACAGTTCTTGTTAAGCCCAGAAGTGGCAGGCCAAGAAAAATATCAGAAAGGCAGAGAAGAAGAATGGTGAGAACAGTCAAGGACAATACACAGACCACCTCCAAAGACCTGTAGCTTCATCTTGCTGCAGATGGTGTCAATGTGCATCGGTCACCAATACAGCGCACGTTGCACAAGGAGAAGCTGTATGGGAGAGTGATGCGAAAGAAGTCGTTTCTGCAAGCACGCCACAAACAGAGTCACCTGAGGTATGCAAAAGCACATTTGGACAAGCCAGTTACATTTTAGAAGAAGGTCCTGTGGACTGATGAAACAAAGATTGAGTTGTTTGGTCATACAAAAAGGTGTTATGCTTGGAGGCAAAAAAACATGGCATTCCAAGAAAAGCACTTGCTACCCACAGTAAAATTTGGTGGAGGTTCCATCATGCTTTGGGGCTCTGTGTCCAATGCCGGTACCGGGAATCTTGTTAAAGTTGAGGGTCGCATGGATTCAACTTAGTATCAGCAGATTCTTGACAATAATGTGCAAGAATCAGTGACGAAGTTGAAATTATGCAGGGGATGGATATTACAGCAAGACAATGATCCAAAACACCGCTCCAAATCTACTCAGGCATTCATGCAGAGGAACAATTACAATGTTCTGGAATGGCCATCCCAGTCCCCAGACCTGAATATCATTGAAAATCTGTGGATGATTTGAAGCGTGCTGTCTATGCTCGGCGACCATCAAACTTAACTGAACTGGAATTGTTTTGTAAACAGGAATGGTCAAATATACCTTCATCCAGGATCCAGGAACTCATTAAAAGCTACAGGAAGCGACTAGAGGCTGTTATTTTTGCAAAAGGAGGATCTACAAAATATTAATGTCACTTTTATGTTGAGGTGCCCATACTTTTGCACTGGTCTAATATATTGTTTAAATGCGGATTGCACATTTTCTGTTAGTACAATAAACCTCATTTTAATCCAGAAATATTACTGAGTCCATCAGTTATTAGATATATGAAACTGAAATAGCTGTTGCAAAAACCCAATTTGTTATAAAGAATAAAAAGGTTAACATTAATAGGGGTGCCCAAACTTTTTCATATGACTGTAACTAGGGTGGTCAGTGTAGCCAGGGGCCAGCAGTAGGTTTGGACAGTTGTGACCATCTCCTTCTTCCCTAGACACAGGGTTTCCCTTCCCTTACCTGTCTCTGTACGTGTGGTACTTCCCGATGCATAGCATAACAGTTACGTGGCCTTGCTTCCATCTTGAATGTGTGTATTTTGGGCACAATTCTTCCATTAATACCACTTCTGGTCAGACTTCTCCAAACAATAGATGGGTATAGGTGGATCTCACTGGTTTCTGCCAGTTTTGAGTTCATGACACTGCTGGACATCTTATGATTTTAAAAGAAAGTAAGTATGCTGGGTCCTTCATTTGCTGAACTGGGTTTTTTTTGGCCAATCATTGCATATATGGTCATCAATAATGTCCATTTCTTGGTGTCCACAATACTGAGAAATACAGGCAAATACTTATTGATCATGTAATACTATCATGGAGATTGGCTCCAAATTGATTCAACAGCAAAATAACGACCACAAGCCTCCTTAATTCCAGTGAAGGGAAATCTAAAAAGGTAGAAGCATAACTAGGGGATCATCACAGATGGGGAAGTAAAACACATCTGATAGGGCCCTAATCTAGGTAACCATGTTTATAAATACGAGGATGCTCCCTAATTATGCTGGGTATGTAAAGGGTGCCCCGCCCTGAAGACCCCAATCAATCCAGAGAATAATAATGTATATATATTGATACTTATCTTATGGTTGTGGCCATCTAGTGGACGGGTTTAAGTATTGCTCCTTAGCAAGGTATTGGAGGTTGCTTGGCAACAGGGCAGGGAATTAGTGTATACATAGGAATAATGAGAGGAGTTAGAAATAAGATATAGCTGCAGAGGCAAAATATAAGGCAGAAAGGAAGAGAGTTGCATTAGAGTTAAGTTGAACAAATTGAGTGCAAGCCAGTTGAATTCCAAAGGCCCAGAAAGCGGGTGTTGTGGCGAAGCCCAAAATAGAAATAGAGTCTGCAACGTAAGATGGGACAGCGGAGAACTCTATCCCACCGTAGGGAGTAACAGACTATGACCCAGGTGGCTCAGGTCGCAATTGTGTCCAGTTGTACAAGTTCTAGAGCGGAGGTCTGGCATAGACTTGGGCGAACAGGTCGGCAACTGGACGAGCTTTGTTCAATGGTAGCGCAGGTCAGTAGACCGTTAGCAGAAACGAGACCCTAAGGGTTGGCCTACAGGACTCTATGACTTTACTGGGTGGAACCGTGGTGTCAGAAAGTTAAGGGGAAGACAGTGGAACACCAACAGTAGTGTCAGGAACTATGGGGCAGTATGCAGTAGAAGCGTGTGTTGAAGTAAAATGTACCATTCCTACATTGTTCAAGTGCTGTACCCACCTTAATGATATGACTGAAGTGCTGTGCGTAACCATTAGTAAAATACTGTGGAATGGGAATAATGCGTCTATGTTAAATGAACCCCGGCGGGAGACTCTATAATCGAACAATGGCCTGAACAGAGTTATGGCTTGCACACACAAAGTCCACACACCCTGCCAAGAACCGCGCCAACTAGCCCCTTCCTCTTGCTTTGTGGAGAGGACAGGGGTGTGGGCCAAAGTGAAGGAAGGGCCAATCCTCAGGAGGACTGAGTCCGGCCTGCGGCTCCTGACGCTCTTCTACAAGTATATGGGAGCCTCAGCAGATGACAATGCCATTACTGGTTAAAAGTCATTGTACAATGACCAAAACTGATGTCATCACCAAATAGTGAATATATAGTGGTAGATACCAGTCCTACAGACCATATAAGTGATAACAGAACAGTTTGATCTACCGACTTACAGCTGATGTTTTTTCTTATGAAGTTGTCCACATTTACTATCTTATACATTTTGTCCAGACCAAGCTGCCGACTTCTTCCAGACATAACTCGTCTGCAATGTTTACAACTAAAGCCTGCTTTACACGCTGCAATGTATCTTACAATGTGTCGGCGGGGTCACGTCGTAAGTGACGCACATCCGGCATTGTAAGGTACATTGCAGTGTGTGACAGGTACGTGCGATTGCAATTGAACGGTAAAACGTTCATCGCATATACATCGTACCTTTCTCTACTCTAGAATTGCACGTCAGATTGTTCATCGTACCCGGGGTAGCACACACCGCAGTGTGTGACACCCAGGGAACGATGAACAGATCTTACCTACGTCCTGCGGCTCCCGGCCCACAATGTGGAAGGAAGGAGGTGGGCGGGATGTTTACATCCCACTCAGCTCCGCTCCTCCACTTCTATTGGCCGGCTGCCGCGTGACGTCGATGTGACGCCGAACATCCCTCCCACTCCAGGGAGTGGATGTTCGCCGCCCACATCGAGGTCGTATGGAAGGTAAGTACGTGTGAAGGGGGTTAATTGTTTGTGCGGCACGTTCAACAAATTGAACGTGCCACACATACGATGGGGGCATTGCAAATCGCATACGATATCGTATGCGAAATTGCAATGTGTAAAGCAGGCTTAAGAAAAAAAGACCATAGAAACTTATTGTAGGGGGAATTCAAGTGTATAGACCAAAGAAACAAAACCCCTTAAAATTTTCAATTTTTATTCATGCAGTTAAAACACACCCCAAACAAACAAACAAAACACATATATGGGACACCCAATCCCAAATTCGCCAATAAGCTAAGAGACCCCTCTAGGAGATAAGAGGTCACGATGGCGAAAAAAAGCGGGGAGGGGGAAATAAACGTCCCTTTCAAAAAACACAGTTAATACTGCCTATTGAAAAAATCAAACAATGTGTATTGATACCTGATTCAATATTAGAAAGTGCAACCAGGGTATGGCCAACCGAACCCTGTAATGGCCCTGCCTTGCCGCGGAGGTTGGCACCCTAAACCTAAGCGCTGTGGCGCCCCCACTCAACGAAGACTCACCCTGCCTTCCCTTCGCTGGTCTATTGTGCAGCTGATCTGGGAAAGGAGGAAGTGAGGGACAGTTGCACTTGTGGAAAATACTCAAAGGGGATCTCATACAATCATAACAATAGAGCAGTACAGGTTCAGTAATTTATAGTGTTAAAAATGGACCATATCAACAGAGTTGTTACTCTCCAAAATATAGGCACATAAATGGTTATTGAGTGCTTACTCGTTCCACTTATATATATCTGCACATGCCCAAAGGGAATCCTATTAAACAGATAAGTATACAAAGTGCATAGATACCTTAAATATACCTCTTAGAATCCATGAAAATATTCAATGAACACCCTCTAAATACAGACAGTAAGGAGATAATAGTGGTTTTTCTTAGCAAAAAACCAAGGCCAATATTGCCCTAAATAAGATCTCCCAGAGACTCAATGGTCCCGTACCAGTACTCCCTCACAAGATATTGGGAGACATCAGTCCGTAAGCATTATTAAGCATAGGGTGCATACTTCACAGAAGGCAACAAAAGGTTTTTCTTACACTTTCACAGAAGGCAGAATAAACTTCACAGAAGATGGTACATGCAGTGGAATATGATACAGTTAATAAGGTCCAAATAACCATAATAGAAATTTCCAAATGTAAGCATAGTACTTAGCTTATTTATAGAAGTCCTATGAATGATGTAAATACATCAGGGTCCAGATTGACACCGCAAAACATTGCCCATTGCCCAACGCGTTTCCCCCCGATCGAAAGTCACATCGGGGTTCATCAGGGGATCCCTATTAGGGTAGAAAACACTGGCTGCAATGTCCCGACCGGGACGCCGGTGACCAAGCTCCACATGGGGCGGATTGCAGCCAGTGTTTCCTACCCTAATAGGGAGCCCCTGATGAACCCCGATGTGACTTTCGATGGGGGGGAAACGCATTCGGCAATGGGCAATGTTTTGCGGTGTCAATCTGGACCCTGATGCATTTACATCATTCATAGGACTTCTATAAATAAGCTAAGTACTATGCTTACATTTGGAAATTTCTATTATGGTTATTTGGACCTTATTAACTGTATCATATTCCACTGCATGTACCATCTTCTGTGAAGTTTATTCTGCCTTCTGTGAAAGTGTAAGAAAAACCTTTTGTTGCCTTCTGTGAAGTATGCACCCTATGCTTAATAATGCTTACGGACTGATGTCTCCCAATATCTTGTGAGGGAGTACTGGTACGGGACTATTGAGTCTCTGGGAGATCTTATTTAGGGCAATATTGGCCTTGGTTTTTTGCTAAGAAAAACCACTATTATCTCCTTACTGTCTGTATTTAGAGGGTGTTCATTGAATATTTTCACGGATTCTAAGAGGTATATTTAAGGTATCTATGCACTTTGTATACTTATCTGTTTAATAGGATTCCCTTTGGGCATGTGCAGATATATATAAGTGGAACGAGTAAGCACTCAATAACCATTTATGTGCCTATATTTTGGAGAGTAACAACTCTGTTGATATGGTCCATTTTTAACACTATAAATTACTGAACCTGTACTGCTCTATTGTTATGATTGTATGAGATCCCCTTTGAGTATTTTCCACAAGTGCAACTGTCCCTCACTTCCTCCTTTCCCAGATCAGCTGCACAATAGACCAGCGAAGGGAAAGCAGGGTGAGTCTTCGTTGAGTGGGGGCGCCACAGCGCTTAGGTTTAGGGTGCCAACCTCCGCGGCAAGGCAGGGCCACTACAGGGTTCGGTTGGCCATACCCTGGTTGCACTTTCTAATATTGAATCAGGTATCCATACACATTGTTTGATTTTTTCAATAGGCAGTATTAACTGTGTTTTTTGAAAGGGACGTTTATTTCCCCCTCCCCCCTTTTTTTCGCCATCGTGACCTCTTAACTCCTAGAGGGGTCTCTTAGCTTATTGGCGAATTTGGGATTGGGTGTCCCATATATGTGTTTTGTTTGTTTGTTTGGGGTGTGTTTTAACTGCATGAATAAAAATTGAAAATTTTAAGGGGTTTTGTTTAATAAAGCAGGCTTAAGACACATTCCAAACCTTCACAAGCTGATCATTTTACTGAAACCCCAAAGATGTTCCTTCTGCTGGTTTACTTGTCCCTATTACTGGGCTGGTTGTATAGCACAGAAACAGTACTCCTTACCAATGGTAAATCCGTCTCCCCTAGTACTGAAAATACCCGTTTAGTTCCTTCATAAAAAAAAGTTAAAATAACAATTTCTGCCACACTATATCTTTTTTAATTTCAGTCATGGTGTCATAAATTCACAGATATACTGCTCTGTATTGAAAGAGAAGATGCTGCCATCACTCTGTGCCCTTGGTAGACGTGCATGTTACCAACAAAACAGTGATCCAAAACACTCATCTGTTGTATTTCTGAAAAAAGAACAGAATGAACGTGATTCAATTGCCACATATGTCTCACGATCTGAACCTAGCTAAAATACTTCTGAAGAGACAAGTTGTCATCACTCTCCATCCAGCATTCAGGCTCTAAATGAGATCGTTCTTGAAGGATCGAAAAAGATAGATGTTGCAATATGTCATCAACTTGTTCATTCCAAGCCTGGAAGATCTCATGCTGTCCTTAAAAATCATGGAGGTCATACGAAATACGAAATTTAGTAGTTCTTTTATGTGGGGTGTAGTAATTTTTCGCGTCAACTAATTTGGGTAAAACTAAAGATTTTGTGATGAAAATTATATTATACCCTTACTTTCATGTTACAGATTAAAAAAAATTGTTTGCTTAAACTCAGTCTTGTAAAAATTTTGGAAATTGTACTTGTAATCAGTGAGATATTAATAGAAATTTTACTTTTCAAAGGGGTTGTATTTATTTATGATAAGTGGTGTGTATGCCTTTACTCCCCTAAATCTCAGATCCTCATGAGTCCACCAGCACGGTGAACTTCCCAGCACAGGTGGACCAACCTGACATGGTGACATCATCGCGAATATCCTCTTCATGCACCTGTCGTATTGGCAGGCTGCAAGACTAAAGCGACCTGTGGTGTCTGCAGCAGAGCCCTATGTAAACTACACTGTGTGCAGAATTATTAGGCAAATGAGTATTTTGATAACATGCTAATTTTTATACATGTTGTCCTACTCCAAGCTGTATAGGCTTGAGAGCCAACTGCCAATTAAGTAAATCAGGTAATGCGCATCTCTGTAATGAGGAGGGGTGTGGTGTAATGACATCAACACCCTATATAAGCTGTGCTTAATTATTAGGCAACTTCCTTTCCTTTGGCAAAATGGATCAGAAGAGAGATTTGACGGGCTCTGAAAAGTCCAAAATTGTGAGATGTCTTGCAGAGGGATGCAGCAGTCTTGAAATTGCCAAACTTTTGAAGCGTGATCACCGAACAATCAAGCGTTTCATGGAAAATAGCCAACAGGATCGCAAGAAGCGTGTTGGACAAAAAAGGTGCAAAATAACTGCCATGAATTGAGGAAAATCAAGCGTGAAGCTGCCAAGATGCCATTTGCCACCAGTTTGGCCATATTTCAGAGCTGCAACGTTACTGGAGTATCAAAAAGAAGAAGGTGTGCCATACTCAAGGACATGGTCAAGGTAAGGAAGGCTGAAAACGACCACCTTTGAACAAGAAACATAAGATAAAGCATCAAGACTGGGCCAAGAAATATCTTAAGACTGATTTTTCAAAGGTTTATGGACTGATGAAATGAGAGTGACTCTTGATAGGCCAGATGGATGGGCCAGAGGCTGGATCAAAAAAAGGGCAGACAGCTCCACTCCGACTCGGACGCCAGCAAGGTGGAGGTGGGATACTGGTCTGGGCTGGTTTCATCAAAGATGAACTTGTGGGACCTTTTTGGGTTGAGGATGGAGTGAAGCTCAACTCCGAGACTTACTGCCAGTTTCTGGAAGACAACTTCTTCAAGCAGTGGTACAGGAAGAAGTCGGTATTGTTCAAGAAAAACATGATTTTCATGCAGGACAATGCTCCATCACTTGCATCCAACTACTCCACAGTGTGGCTGGCCAGTAAATGTATAAAAGATGAAAAAAAATGACATGGCCCCCTTGTTCACCTGATCTGAACCACATAGAGAACCTGTGGCCCCTCATAAAATGTAAGATCTACAGGGAGGGAAAACAGTACATCTCTTGGAACAGTGTCTGGGAGGCTGTGGTGGCTGCTGCACACAATGTTGATCGTAAACAGATCAAGCAACTAACAGAATCTATGGATGGTAGGCTGTTGAGTGTCAGCATAAAGAAAGGTGGCTATATTGGTCAAAACATTTTTGGGGTTTTGTTTTTGCATGTCAGAAATGTTTATTTCTAAATTTTGTGCAGTTATATTGGTTTACCTGGTGAAAATAAACAAGTGAAATGGGAATATATTTGGTTTTTATTAAGTTGCCTAATAATTCTGCACAGTAATAGTTACCTGCACAAACAGATATCCTCCTAAGATAGCCAAATCTAAAAAAAAAACACTCCAACTTCCAAAAATATTAAGCTTTGATATTTATGAGTCTTCTGGCTTGATTGAGAACATAGTTGTTGATCAATAACAAAAAAATCCTCTAAAATACAACTTGCCTAATAATTCTGCACACAGTGTAATATAATTTAGAGTGGCAGTTGTTTCTGGTGGTCCAGACTGTGTGAATGGGCCCAGGACAAGAGCTCTGCTTGCCCTTCTAGTAGCTATGCAACTACTTAAAGGTGTTACAAATGTGACGCCCTGGCCTATCAGGTCGTCACAGGGTATTGTGAAATCTGCCCTTCTGTACAGTATCTACCTCCTCCTTGGTTACGTGTCCCTGACCTTTGGTGTTGCCAAGAACAAGCTAATCAAAATCCTAGGAACACTCTGCACCACACCCACCAGACACACCAGTGGATGGCCTGAGTGGAATAGGGTCGCCCACTTGGAGGTTGGTTAAGGGGAGGTCAGGAGTGTCAGGAGCACTGCAGTGTAGTGTTGGAGATGAAAGTGAGAGGAGGTCAGGAGCTGGGCTGCTTGTAACTACTAGGTGGCAGACGTTGGTCTGGGCCTGGTAGGAGCTGGACCCCGGTCGCAGGGGATTGTGACAAGGGGCATGCACTGTCAAGGAGGACAGCCGGCGGCCTTGTGCCATCACCGGGCTGGGGCCAGAACACAACAGGGTATGTGGACCCTAGGTCAGGAAGAAGCTTCAGGTGTCCTGACAATTTACCCGACGAGGACGGAGTCTTCAAGATCCGTTCTCCACCCGCTCCAAAATCGGGGTACTAGCGCAACGAGGGGGATAGGACTTTCCCACTACATGGTCCAGAAAATCCCAAGTGTGAACCCTGAGAGCAAGCTCACCCAGTTAGCCATACTGGTGAGCGGGACCAGACCAGTTTTAGACTCAAGGGAACAACCAGAGAAACTAGGTGCCAAGATAAAGGTCATAGATTAACAGGCAACACCAACGGGCAACACCAACGGGCTCCAGGTGTGCTCCCTCCCAGCGGTAGCGGTGTCAAGAACTTTGGTTTACCACAGTTGTCTGTGTCAGTGTTATTGGACTCAGTGAGTACACAAGTGACCCTTACCGTCCCAACGGCACCTCCCCGTCACCCTTATCGAGTCCCGGGGCATCCCCCCTACCCGTAGAGGGGTTAAACACCTGGCTGCCCATACCATCGCCACCTGGTACTCCCAACTGCAGCAGTGGTACTCCATCTTACCACACACCATGGATGGTGTCACGAACTTCAAATATAACACCCCGTGTAAATATCCCCTCTTTATTCTGAGTGGCCACGCGACCCTGACCTCAGGGTCCGGAGATCCCTCAAGCCATCGCGGATCCGGATCTGAGCAGCCCGGCTGCTGACGCGGGGGCGGCACACAAAGAAACCAAAAAAATTAGCCGAAGCATGTGTTGGTATACATGCAACTTATAAGCACATGTTCACACTGGCCATAAGATAAAGAAAATCCAAGATGTAAATAATATGGACCTATACTCTACTATAAATAAGTAAAAGGAATATATTATATATAAACATAGACACTCTCTAGTACTCTCTAACACTCTCTAGTATTAAAACCTTACCATGTCTCAAAACAGACCTCAATCTGAATAATGGCAGCGAGTGACTGGGTCCCGACTATGGACACACAGCCATGGGAGGCACTATAGATGAAATGCCTAGCTCAGTGTAAAGGGGGCCACACCCTCTTTGTACTGAGCCACTGCATAAATGACCTGGAAGACTGCATGGGCCCGAGGGAATTACTTTGCTTTATTGAGCCCTTGGGCCCCAGTCACAGCCGCAGCTACTTCATTGTCTGGCCACAGCCAGGGGACTGGCTGCATCTGACATCAGTGACATCAGACACTGCCAGCCCACCCTATGTTCCTAAGCTGCCTGTGCGCCCCGGTTTCTTGCGGCACATTATTTGGATAAGTTGAGGGCCGAAAGTAATGAGGTGTGTGCATCCACCCCCCACTCACCCATCCAGTCGCCCATCCCGTGCAACTTCCTATTCCTCTTCCAACCTCCCATTCACCCACCCGCTCTCTAACCCACCCACTAGTCTTCTTGTACCTCCCTCTCTGCTCATGCAGTTTGATGTTGAAGGTGGTCTCTGTTGCCTCCCTGCAAACTACTAAGTACTACAAGATCAACCCTAATGACTGCTGCCTCTCTGTCTGCCTGCCTGCAATAAGGGTTTCAGTTACCTGTCTTAAAAGGGATATTCTAGTAACCTAATGCTTATTTCATATGCATAATACATGGGATAATTATAAGGGCCAGTTCAGATGGCGGATCTTCAAGCAGAAGTTTGACAGCCAATCCGACAGTTTGTTGAATATCGACGCCGACCGATTCCTTCATGCCTCCCAGTCATTTCTATGGACGACAGCTATGAGTACTGCAGAACGGCGGGTTTTAGCCACAGGTGTACTGAGGAAAGACCTGTCCGCACCAAAATTCTACTTGAAAATCTGTCTTGTAAGCTGGGCCTTACAATCGATCAACTGCACGCATGGCCAATCAGCTGCTCAGCTCATTTCAGGGGCGATGATTTACGGGGGCCCTGTTCTTGTGGTCATTGGATACTCCCAGAAGTAGACCTCCCACTGATCCCGAGAACAGGGGCACTAGAACTCTACTCGCCCCCTGAAATTAATGGTGCAGCTGGTCAGACATGCGTGCAGACATGCTGGTGATTTGATTTAGAGTTTTGGAAATAGCTGGAACTCCCATTGAAATGAATGAAGCAGCCACACGTATATCTGACTAGCCGCTCCATTCATTTCAGGGGTCATCAATCATATTTCAATAGCTATAACTTTTTTTGCCATTGATGTAGCTGTATGGGTATTGTTTATTGCGGGACAAGTTTAGAGATGAGCGAACCGGCCGTGGTTCGGCTCGAGTTCGGTTCGCCAAACGGAGGTCTCGTTCGAGTTCGGTTCGGCGAACCACTCGAACCGCATAGGAAACAATGGCAGGCAATCACAAACACATAAAAACACCTAAAAACACCCTCAAAGGTGTCCAAAAGGTGACAAACAACTCACAACACAAACACATGGGAAAGTGACAAGGACATATGCTCATGCGAAAACAAAAGAGCTGGACAAGGAAAAAGAGGAGGAGACACAGATGTAGGCATGGCACGCCCTTCTAAAATCATGTAAAACACCGCAAGGTGACTCCAAGCTCCCAGTTGTACACTTCACAGGTAGATTTGCATCAAGCACATTCAAAAATACGCCATCCTTAACCGTCCCCAGGATGACCCCGGGGTAGGTAGCAAAGTCTTTGCTGAACCATGACTTGTTCATCTTGGCTCCTTTTAAAAAACACAGCAAGCAAGGGTTACTCCAAGCGGAGTCTCCCTTTTTTCCAAAAATTGGGCCACACACACACCCACCCCTTCAGTGGCAGCACTTGTGCCCCAGTTGTACACTTCACAGCTAGATTTGCATCAAGCACATTCCAAATCCACAAGCATTTACTCTCCCCAGGATGACACAGGGGTAGTAAATTCCTTGTGGATCCATGACTTGTTCATTTTGATGAACGTTAGTCTGTCCACATTGTCACTGGACAGACGCGTGCGCTTATCTGTCAGCACACACCCAGCAGCACTGAAGACAGGTTCAGAGACAACGCTGGCAGCTGGACACGACAAAATCTCCAAGGCGTAAGTGGAGAGTTCTGGCCATTTTTCAAGATTTGAAGCCCAAAATGAGCAAGGCTCCATTTGCAAAGTCATGGCATCGATGTTCATTTGGAGATTTGGAGATACTCCTGTATCATCCTCTCCAGCCGTTGACTATGTGTCAGACTTGTTGTCTCTGGTGGCCTTGCAAAGAATGGTCTAAAAAAATTATGAAAAGATTCAATAAAATTGCTGTTACTAGCACCAGATACGGTGCTGCTGGTACGGGTAGACTGTTGAAGATGACGAGACTGTCCCATGTTTGTCAAGTTACAACTGGGAGATTCACTACCTGCACCTGCACGGTTGTTTGGTGGAAAAGCCGAGCTAAGATCGAGTAACAGCTTCTGCTGATACTCCTGCATACGTGCGTCCCTTTCTATGGCTGGAATTATGTCACAAAATTTGGACTTGTACCGGGGAACTAATAGTGTGGCAAGCCAGTAGTCATCATCACTTCTAATTTTGACAATACGAGGGTCATGTTGGAGGTAGTGCAGCAAGAAGGCACTCGTGTCTTGCGCAGCCATGCGGACTAAGTCCACGCTGTGTTTGTGGCATAGAGGTGCTAACCGTTCTTTCTTCCTCTGACATCTCCCCCCAACCTCTTTCAACTGAAATTTGACCAAGGTCTCCCTCATCCGCTGAGTCTTCCATGTCCATGGACAGTTCGTCCTCCATTTCTTCATGTTCTCCTGCACCTTCCTCAACATTTCGCCTGCCACCATGCACCCTTGTTGATCCCTGTCCCCCATGGTCCCATGCCTGCCGCGTTGGTGATGATGAACGTCTGGACCTTTGTGATGTTGTTGTCTCTTGCGCATATGAATCCTCCTGTAGTTCCTCCCCTTCCTGTTGTCCCAATGGCATTGTCAGCGCTAAACATATTCGTCGCCATGTCGAAACTGTGCAGAAGGGTGCATAGGTCCTTGATCTGAGACCACTCCATCAGAGTGATCTGCCCCACCTCTGCATCTCGTTGGCCCAGGCTATACGTCATGACGTATTGCACCAGGGCTCGACGGTGCTGCTACAGTCGCTGTAACATGTGGAGAGTCGAATTCCAGCGTGTCGGCACATCGCATTTCAGGCGATGAACCGGCAGGCTGAAAGACTTCTGGAGCGATGCAAGTTGCTCAGCAGCGGTGGTTGAACGGCGGAAGTGAGCAGACAGTTTTCGTGCCCTGTTCAGAAGGCCATCTAGGCCGGGATAGTGTGTTAAAAATTGATGGACAACAAGGTTCAACACGTGAGCCATACAAGGCACGTGTGTCACCTTGCCCCGGCAAAGGGCCGCACCCAGGTTTGCAGCATTGTCGCACACGGCCTTACCAGGCTGCAGGTTGAGTGGAGACAACCATTTATTAAACTCAGTCTCCAGAGCTGCCAACAACTCAGCCGCTGTGTGACTCTTATTTCCAAGACATTTCAAGCTAAAGACCGCCTGATGCCGTTGCGCTCTGCTGCCAGCATAGTAATGAGGGGTGCGTGATTCCTTCTGCGCAGTTAGAACGCTGGTGGCCTGACCAGGCAGGCTTGGGGCGGAGGTGGAGGACCCAGACTAGGTGGAGGAGGCAGAAGCAGTGGCAGAACTTGGACAGACAGAGGATTGACACACAAGTCGTGGGGATGGCAAGACTTGTGCAGCAGACCCTTCACCATCTATCACCATAGTTACCCAGTGCCCAGTCAGCGACATGTAATGTCCCTGTCCATGCTTACTGGTCCAAGTATCGGTGGTAAAATGCACCCGTTCACACACAGAGTTTCTCAAGGAAGCGGTGATGTTGTGTGCGACATGCTGGTGTAGCGCAGGCACACCTTTCTTAGAGAAGTAGTGGCGACTGGGCATCTGGTACTAGGGCACAGCGACAGACATAAGGTCTCTAAAATCCTGTGTGTCCACCAGACGTAAAGGCAGCATTTCGGTAGCCAAGAGCTTACAGAGGGATAAAGTCAACCTCTTAGCTTTGTCATCGGTCGCAGGAAATGGCCTTTTATTTGTCCACATCTGAGGGACAGAGATCTGGCTGCTGTGTGTAGACGGTGTTGAGTAGGGTGTCCCTGGAAAAATGCAGGTTTGTGAGGAAAGTGCAGGCGTAGACATGATGTTGCCTTCATCCAACGCTGGTGCTATCGATGTCTGAGAGAGCTGTACACACGCACTTGTTTCCCCTTCCAAACCAACTGACGACCTACCAAGCATTCTGCCAGTTGCGGTTACAGTGATGGAAGTTGTGCGTGGAAAACCAGGTGTGACAGCTGTCCCCACAGTCCTAGAAGATGAAGAGCGTGCGGATGCACTGGAAGGGGCAGGCAGTGGATGGTTCGCTCCGCTAGGCCGCATTGCAGCACGGTGAGCTTCCCACGGGGACATATGATATTTATTCATGTGACGATTCATGAAAGAAGTTGTCAAACTGCTGAGGTTTTGCCCTCTACTAACAGAATCACGACAAATTTTACAGATCACATAATTTGGGTGATCTTTTTCTATGTCAAAAAACGACCAGGCTAGACAAGGCTTAGAGGGCATGCGACCTGCTGATCCACCCCGACTAGTGCTCAGAGGCAGAGTGGTGGCTGAGGATGCAGTTGTAGACGTGCTACCAGTGCTCCGACTCTGTTCAGGAAGGCACAAGGTAACTTCGTCGTCAGTTGCATCCTCCTCCACCGCCTCTGTTGACCTCCTTGAGTGCCTGACTGTGGGTTGACAGTAGGTGGGATCTTGAACTTCCTCATCAATTGTTGTGTTTGCACTCCCCTCACCCTCAGACCGAGCCTCTTCTTGCCCTGACCAAATATTTAAGTTGTCATCCCAATCTGGTATCTGCGTCTCATCGTCATCAGTATGTTCCTCATTGTCTATAACAACAGGTGTTACAGTTTGTGAAAAAGGGTCAACATTATGCTCAGAAACTTGGTCCTCACGGCCTGAATCAGAGTCACAAAGGTTCTGGGCATCACTGCAGACCATTTACTGGTCTGTACTCACTGTAGCTTGGGAGCAGACCTCTGATTCCCTGGCTATAGTGTGACTGAACAGCTCTGCAGACTCAGCCATACTGTGCAGGGCGGATGGAGACTTCAGAGCTGGGAGAAAGCAAGTGTGATTGGGATGACAACTCAGAGGACTGGTGTTTTTTGGATTCGGTAGTTGAGGTGGCGGAGAGGGCACTTGTTGGACCACTTGAGATCCATTCAAGCATTTTCCTTTTTTGGCCATCATCTACCTTTGTTCCAGTTGTTCGTGTCCGTAAAAAAGGGAGCACATCGGATTGTCCACGGTAAGTAGTAGACATCTTACTTTTGCTGGAAGATGGTCTATCTTCAGCAGATGTTAATGGAGCTTTGCCACCTTCCCCACGTACAAACCCTTTTTTTCCTTTTCCAACACGCCTCTTCCCCTTTCCACCAGCATCTGTCATTTTGCCACTCATTTTGATTGCGACAAGATTGTGCACTTAAAATGTGGTAGTAAAAATTGAGAGGTGGTGTAGATTGCAGCGGTGGTCTACCTTTATTGACAGCAGAATAAACAACAATAACTATCCCGGACAATGAAACAATGGCCCTTAAAATGGCAGCACAGTTTGCTAGTATAATAGCTTAGTAACAATGAGTTTGAGTGTGCAATGCAGAGTTGCTGCAAATAGCGTTGCACTAGTGGGACACTAATGGAAGTCCAACAGCCACTTTTAGGATGCCACTAAGTTTACTCAGTGTTTGCTAGTATAATGGCTTAGTAACAATGAGTTTGAGTGTGCAATGCAGAGGTGCTGCAAATAGATTTGCACTAGTGGGACATTAATGGAAGTCCAACTATCACTTTTAGGATGCCACTAAGTTTACTCAGTGTTTGCTAGTATAATGGCTTAGTAACAATGAGTTTGAGTGTGCAATGCAGTGGTGCTGCAAATAGATTTGCACCAGTGGGACAGTAATGGAAGTCCAACAGCCACTTTTAGGATGCAACTAAGTTTCCTCAGTGTTTGCTAGTATAATGGCTTAGTAACAATGAGCTTGAGTGTGCAAAGGGCAGGAGGGTACAGTGGCAGGGTTGTGGGTCTGGGTAGAGGAAAGGAAGCCTGACTTTATATCCCTCCTAATGGGGAAATGCAGCGAGGAAGTCCCTGACCTTAGCTACACAGACGCTGTTATCTTGTGTAGCTGTTAAAATCTGTTTCCACGGACCTGACTGTCACCTATGGCTCTGAGCCTGCTGTAATTAGCCCTTACAAGAGCTGAAAGAAACTTATATCCCTATTCTGTATAGCGCTGTGTATAGAGCGTACACAGCAGTATCGGAGACAGGAGCTACACCAGCGGTGACTGACACCCAGATGCAGAAGGCAGATAATGGAGTCCAGACGGGCAAATGCCCGTATTTATAATGCAGGGACATGTGACATGGACATCCTATCACACATGCCGTTGCTTCTCTGGCTAAAAGTCCACTTAGCTGTGTGTGTGTCTGGGATTGGCTGACATGCTGGCCCGCCCCGCTACACGCACGCGCTTAGGAAAGGAAGACAAGGAAAAAAAATGGCGATCGCCATTATCCCAGCAGCAGTGATCTGAATGCGCTGTTCCCGCACACTATACGCTGAAATTTCATAATAGTGTGAGTCACAGAGTGACTAACATTATTACAGCGGAAAGACAGCTAGTAATTAGCTTGGCTTTTTGCTGCTAGAACCGTTCTTGAACGTAACTAGAACTATCGAGCATTAGCAAAAAGCTCGAGTTCTAGTTCGATCTAGAACAGCCCCCAAAATCACTCAAACCACGAACTGGAGAACCACGAACCGCGCTCAACTCTAGACAAGTTGTAGTTTTTGATGCCATCATTTTGGGATATACGTAAATTACAGTTTAATTTATTAACTCTTTCTGAGGGAGTTGGGAAAACAGCAATGCCACCATTGATTTTTCACATTGTAAATTTTGCAACATTACTTATTTTTCTGGGTCAGTACAATTATAGTGATTTCAAATAATTTTTTTTTACGCTATACTACTTGTACCCCTTTTCAAAAATATGTAATTGTCTCCACCATTCACAATAGGTGATTATTAAAGCTCATCTGCAGACATTTATGTAGATCACTCTCCCATGCAATTCAGTTGGGTGCCCCCCAGTCCATTGTGTGTGTAATGCCCATGTGGCTGCTATAAGGCATTTGTCCAAAAAGCTGTCCAAATACTGCTTGGCAGGGGCAACACGGCAACACTGTTGGCACCACCTGTATCGTGGCCAGTATCACTGGGATCCAATAAAAATGAATAGGATTGCTGCAGCAGTCACAAGAAAAACAACACAGCTGGACTTCTTGCAATTCAACTCAGCTCAGGTTAGGCCAGTTTAACACTAGAGCTATGATGCAGCACTGGCTTCTATAGCAAAAGCCAGCTCTGGATTGCTTGTTTAGCGCTACTGTAGTCTAAAAAGAGGAATCACCATTAGAGATAAGCGAACATGAAATTTATACACCATATTCCTGCACCAAATCTGCATCTCATGGTAAAAAGGCGAATTAATACTGCGACAAAACGTTGTTTTTTTTTGCCAAAAGATGCAGATTGGGTGCAGTAATATGGTGTATAAATTTCAGCACCAAATCTGCATCTCTTGGGAAAAAAGTGTTTTTTTGCCAGGAGATGCAGGTCTGTGTACTCAGTTCACCTGAGGTGAGGTCACTGAGTTCAATAAGGTAACCTGAGATCACTTTACCTATGGTCACAGGTAGAGGATCATGGGAATCTCCCGCTGTGACCGCTCATAAACTCACTGATGTTACCACTCACAACTACGACTAAGTCAGTCTTTGCCTGCAGCCGCAGAAGGCAGTCACGTTCTGTGCCCATGCGCTGCAACTGCAGGATATAGTGGGATCATTGTGGGACCTCCTGTGGATTACGTCGGACCTGGGTATTTTGGAGGTAATAAAGAGGTCAAAGAGGGTGTATTTTAGTATTTTATTTAAAATAAAGGATTTTTTGGGTGTTTGTGTTTATTTCTTTTCACTTATAGATTAGTAATTTGGGGGGTCTCATAGACGCCTCCTATTACTAATCTTGGGCTTACAAGACTAATCACACACAAAAAGAGGCTATTAATATAGCTAAACATTAGTGTAATAAATACTGATTATTAATCCCTTAGTATGGAAAATAATGAAATTTGTTCCAACAATTATTAATATACTCGTACACCATGTATAGAACACGTTATGCCCCACTGAAGAAGCTAATGCAACACGTACGTGTGGCGCCCCAGGACCTGGTCGCCACAACAGCATTGCCCTCCCAAAGGGTTAATGCTGAGCCTGGAGGTAATTGGGAGGTCCATTGGCCAGCAAGTTTAACATCCAACGCAGTTCTCCCTCCGGCCAGCAGGGGGAGCTCTGAACCTGGAATTCCAGGGAGCATTCCTTAAGTCTGACCTGAGGGAGGAAGTAGTGTTCAGTCTGTAGAGAGAAGTGAAAGGAAGCAGACGCAGAGTGTGCTGTCCTGTGGATCTGGGACCTGGAGCTGGAACAGCTTGGCCCAAGGAAGCAGGAGTAGCAGAGAGGCAGAGAAGAGACTCGGACATCGGAGTCTGTGGCCACCAGGGCTTAAAATACTCCCTGGTAGCCGAATCCGAAGGGCAGGAGAGCTGCAAGCACCTGGCCCATAAACAGCCCGAAGGTACAGCTGCAGCATCAGGGCCCGGTGTGGACTCCAGCAGAGAAGCACCAGAGAGGGCCTGCGCAGCCTACCACAGAGGGAAAGGGACGTACCACCGGTCCCAGCAGCAAAGAGGGCCATTGCTGGATCCAGAGAAGCAGGGTCCTATCGTAGTAAAGAAAGGAACAAAAGTAGGCCTCATACTCAGCTGGCCAGAAAGATCACCCCAAGTACCTCCAGGCCGACCGGATCCCCTTCACCACCTGTGATGGTCTCCCAGGATTGGACTGTTCCTAAAGTAAAAGAGGAGAAGGTAAAGAGACTGTTGTTTGTGCCTGGTTCTTTCATTGCCTGTTGGCCCTGCACCGTGTTAGCCACACAACACCATAGACTTTCACGAGCACTAATAGTGTCCCCGGGGCTCCGCTCCACCTGTGGGGAGCAGTACCACCATTGCTGCCGTATCATCACCCCGGAGGCCTCACACAGCAGCGGCGGCTTAATAGCCGCAGACCACAGGTGGCGTCACGAACACAAACTTTATTCACCCCCAACACTGCAGCCATATTTTATTGACACCCACCAGGGCCACGGAGTTGGGCCCCGCCACCACTGACGACCCCCGGACTAGTCCGGCCCGGCATCGGGTGTCCCATAGCCCTGGGGTGGGCGAGTCATACGTTTGGGACCGGGGACTCTGATCCTCTCACTGGTTGCCGGTGGCAAACACCTCTTCTCTACAATGGGTAGATCACATTTATTAACATCTGCATTTGATTCTCAGTGCACGCCATTATGTATTTACTTTCGTGTGCTCACCCTTAGTTGGAACTGATATGTTTTAATAGATGAATTGAACATTCATTATGCCACTAGCAACCATTTGTGGTTCTCGCTGTCTGCTACCGCATGGGGGATGATAGATCAAGCCCTCCTTCTATACGTTTACCCATGCACTATTTGTATTGTATTATATAAGCATTGGACTTTTTTGTCCATTGCATAGTTATTCACATATAATTTTATAAATTAAGCTTCTATTAATTTATTAATTAAGTCTCCTTGCGTATTCTAACATGGTATATATTAATAATCTTGGGCTTAGTAGCAGCTGTGAGCTGTCATTAACCCCTTCTATTACCCCGGTTGCCACCGCACCAGGGCAATCAAGATGAAACTGGTAAAGTCCCATGATTGTCGCATCTAATGGATGTGACAATTCTGGGTGGCTGCAGGCTGCTATTTTTAGGCTGGAGAGAGCCCAATAACCATCAGTCTCCCCAACGTTGGAATACCAGCCCCCAACTATTGGCTTCATCATGGCTGGGTATCAAAATTGGAAGCGACCGCACGCTGATTTTTTAAATTATTAATTTACATAATTATTAAAAAATCCACAGGGGGTCGCTATTATTTTGATAAACAGCCAAGATAAGCGCTTGGCTGGGGGCTGAAGCCCGTAGACTAATGCTTTAACTGTGCTGGGTATCATAATATGGGGGGACCCTACCCCAATTTTTGTATTCATTTTTTTTTTCACCACTATAGAAACGCAGACAATGTTTGTGATTCCAACAAATAGCACACGCTATCACATAGGTTGGGAGCGCCAATGAGAGACGCCAGGACTGACGGTGGGCAGGGGAAGCAGGTGTGTGAGGGTAATGAGCGGCTCTGAAAGTAGTGTTACAGCCACATGGGAGACTCAGTAAGTATAACACTCCTGGTCTTATCACTGTAGCCCTTTCTACCACTATTTTAAAGCACAGTATTTGGGTACCCATAGACTTATATTGAAATCGGTGTTTGGTCACCTATTTGGGATTCATTTCGGTCTCAAACCGGGTTTTATTACAAAACGATTGTACCCGCCAATCCCAAAAGTCTGCATATTCGTCCATCTCTAGTGACCACCCTTTGCCTTCAAAACAGCATCAATTCTTATAGGCACACTTGGACACAGTTTTTGAAGGAATGCAGCAGGGAGGTTGCTCCAAACATCTTGGAGAACTAATCACAGATCTTATTTGGATGTCAGATTTTGCAAATCTTTCTGTAATCCCAGACAGATGTTGAGATCAGAGCTCTATGGTGGCCATATCATAATTTCTAGAACTCCTCGTCCTTCTTTATGCTAAAGATAATTTTAATGACATTGGTTGTATGTTTGTGGTCATTGTTCCGCTGTAGAATAAATTTGGAGACAGATGCCTCGCTGATTGTACTGCCTGATGGAGATATAGCTGACTGTATTTCTCAGCACTGAGAACACCATTCATCCTGACCAAATCCCAACTCCATCTGCTGAAATGCAGTCCCAAACTTCCAAGCAACCTCTACCATGTTTTACTGTTGCCTGCCAACACTGATTATTGAAACGCTCTCCAGCCATTCAGCAAACAAACTGCCTTATGTAACAGGCAAATATTTTACATTTTGACTCATAGGTGCCGAGCATTTGCTGCCATTTTCTGCACCTCAGCTCCTATTGATTTGAATGGGAGGTGGATGTGCAGTAACCAGCTGCAGCGGCTATCAGTTGATGCGGCAGATCCAGAACTTAGGATTCCCAGCCAACCTGCTGTCGCCACCGGCACCGAGAACAACTGTGTCAGACTTGGCCGATCAGACATTGATGACTTATTCTAAGGATAGACCATTGTGGCACCCCTGAGGCTTCAGTCGCCACAGAGGTACTGCACCTCATCCAGAGGTGTGGTATTCCATCCTGAGTAAGGAGGAGGTCATAACCGGTTTACACAAAATCACAACACCCAGGCTCAGAAACACCTCATCAGACATGGCAAGGCCGTGATTATACCTGAAGCCAGGCTGGGGGGGTGGAGTCATAGGAGTAGGAGAGGAGCAGTGGAGGAGCGAAGACCTGCGGCCTGGAGCTGATGCAGCTCAGCCCCGACACAGACAGAAAGGGTTGTAGAGACCACAGGAGCTAACCTTCCGTGGCTTTGTTCCACATATAATCTACAGGTGGATGGACTAGGTTACAATACGGGAACTGGTCCCTAGGCTAGAGGAGAAGAACCTACGGGCTCCGCTAGCCAAACCAGCAGCTGAGGAGACTTCAAGTACCACGGCCTCAACCACACACGAATTCGCTGGAAGGTGACCCAAAAGGACCAAGGGATAGGGCTTCACACCATCCAACAGGGTCAACGGGCACTGGCACAGGGTTCAGTGAGCGAAGGCGCAAGGCAGGAGGGCGAAGCAAGCGCAGAGACGACCAGAGAAGGGACACTTAAGAAAGGTGCACCGGCGGTGGCTCGAGGGGAAGCCGGACCCGGGCCTGAACACCCATCCGTCGCCCGCAAGTGAAAAGGGGGATTATTATATAGGGAAGGTTTGTCAGTGACGCCACCCATGGTGTGCAGTGATTGTTGGTGACACCGCCACTGCCGCTGGGGTGATGCCCGGGACCGATGGAGTGGGGCAGCTGTATGTTATCCCCTCCACGGGTAGGGGAGGTGTTGTCCCGGGGCCCGAATACCGGTGGGATGATGCTGCAGAGCGCAATCTGCAGGGTTGGACCGGGTGGTGTTGGTGTACTCACAGTTCCTGAATAAATTCACACAAATTCCAGATGGTAATCCAAATTGCCAGTGACCGGTGACCTCCGGCGGGTGTGTTTGGATCCCACACCCTGGTACAGCAGACAGAGGTCCCTTTCTCCTGCACTTAGTGTTTGTGTCTTTTTTGTTAACTACTCCACATGAAACGGGGAAGTCCACTCCCGGTGATACTGTGTGTTGGGAGCTGTGGCCCGCGAGAACTGACCTGTGGGATCTTAGCAGGCAATTACGGAGCCCTATCCCCCTCATTGGGCTTCCGTCTTGCTCTATCTGGGCCTCCTGTGGGACAAGATCTGAAACCTTGTCCCCGGCTGGTCAATTAGTAAGGTGCGTGAAGCTGTCCTTGCTCTAGGGTCCAGGTACCCTGTCGTGCACGACCTCCGGACCAGATTCCCGCTGTCGAAACCGGCAGGCTACAACCCTGCCCCGGTCCACTTAAGGTCTCCCGCGACCGGATCTCCGTCACCTGTGGCCCTGTCTGCTGACTGCCACCTAGTCAGTTTGTCAGTAGTCCGGTAGTCCAGGAGCTCCAACCCCTAACTACCCTGTCACTTCACACTCCTCTCCTCACTCCCTATCTGACTGAACTCGCCCCTCCCAGAACACCTCAGAACCCCTAGGTGGGCGTCACCATCCACTTGGCCCCGCCCACTGGTGTGTCCCTATTGTCATGGGGGGTGACTTTCCTGCCAACGTTGAGAAACGTGATGGTGTCTCCGCGGCATTCTTGTTTTGCATATTTTCCCAGGGGGCCTTGTTCTAGTGTCACTGCGTTGAGAAACACGTGATGGTGTCTCTGCGGTGTTGGATGTTGATCTCCCCGAGGTTAACCATCCTTACATATGTAGGCTTTGCTGGCTGGTGTTCTGTACCATGGATGTGGGGGTTGTGATGTAGATCCAAAGAGGAGGGACACCTGCACCTGGAAAAGGGGTGCAGTCATCTGTGACACCCTGATTTTGTCAGGGCGTCACAACAGCACTGGATGGAGTGCTCACATCACTTGAGGGAGGGCTTACAGCAATGAATGGAGGGCTCACAGCACTTGAGGGAGGGCTCACAGCACTGGGTGAAGGGCTCACAGCACTGGGTGAAGGGCTCACAGCACTGGGTGAAAGGACCTGTGGTGAGGTCATACCCATGTGACAAGCTGGTATCAGCTTTGTTTTCTGAGTCCCCGCCCCTTCTGGTCACATGCGTATGACCTCACACAGGTCCTGCAAGTTAAAGTAAATCAATGGTATACTTATGCTAATTCTAACAGGGGGAGGGGATAGCTATGAATACCCCCCAGATATCTGATCCTCAGCTGCTGTCACTCAAGAAGCTGATGATTTTATAAACTTTACTTTCTTGGATTTCAAAACCTAAACATCCGAGCTGACCACTACAGGTATGTAGAGAATCAGCCTGATAGTGCCAGTATAGCACTGGCTTTAGGTTATATGCGAAAATCCTAGTGATTGGTTCGCTTTAAGATATTTTCTGACACAAAAAAAATTGCATTTTTTTGTGCAAAATCCTTTTGTTTGAGCGTACGTTTCTATTTTTTTTACTTCATACCCCTCTTGCAATGGTTTTAAAAGTTGGTATCTTTTAGAAGGTAGGGATGTGACCAACCTTGATCCCAATGATTTTACACCAGAAATTGGTATAAATCATAGAAGCAATCTATGCTATCGCATAGAGACATGTGCAGCATAAATGCTTCAAATGTATAACAAAAGGCATGTACATTTGCATTTTACTCTAGCAGTCTTCTATTCAAAGCACCACTCCAGCATTTTGTTTTTATTTTTATCTCTGGAGTGGCACATTTAATATGAGAACTCATACCCTAGTCCCTCCGGCATTTTGATCTTTCGCTAGCGTTGCTCCAATCCTGTGGCCCCATCTTGTCACCACAACTTCTGATTTGTCAAAAGTCAGAAGTTATATCATAAGCTCTCAATATAAGCATGAAAGCCAGAACGAGGCCAGAATGAGGCTCTCATAGACTTGAATTGAGCTGTGACCTCCGCTGCGCTCCATAAAACACTGCCTGAGAATGACGGGAGTGGCGCAAATAAAAGGTCAAAATGGCAGAGAGTGAGTATAAAACCAGAGGCAGGAAGCCAATCCCGTGGAGCCATCTTGTGACTGCAAGTTCTGATTTGTTGAAGTCAGAAGTTACAGTACATCACAAGCTCTCAATGCAAGTCTATGAGAGCCAGAATAAGGCTCCCATAGACTTGCATTGAGCTATGACCTCCGGCGCGCTGCATGAAACACTGCCTGAGACTGACGGGAGTGGTGCTGATAAAAGGTAAAAATGGCAGAGGGTGAGTATAAGGTCAGAGGCAGGGACCATAGATTAAAAGCACCACCTCAACAGTAAAAAAGAGAGGTGCTTTAAGACTGGTGTTTTAAATATTAGGTTATGTTCACACGCGGCATCTTTTTTTACCACAACAATGCAGCATTTTTGTCCAAAAACACGCATCAAAAACGTTTTTGACGCATTTTTACCGCGTTATGCCCAATGCGTTTTTTAAGTCAAATCAATTGACTGGAGGGCTCAAAAACGCTGGAAAAAGGCAAAAAGAATTGACATGCTGTATTTTGAAAAACGCAGCCAAGATGCAGCCAACAAAAGATGCCCAGTGTGGACAGCAAAATCAAAATCTCAGACTTTGCTGAGAGAAGGAAATCCA
Organism: Anomaloglossus baeobatrachus; assembly: GCF_048569485.1. Taxonomy (NCBI): domain Eukaryota; kingdom Metazoa; phylum Chordata; class Amphibia; order Anura; family Aromobatidae; genus Anomaloglossus; species Anomaloglossus baeobatrachus. The sequence continues at coordinate 530,924,682 of NC_134356.1, read as the reverse complement.
TGCATTTAGGTGCATCTTTGTGACCTCAAAAATGCACCAAAAATGCAGCAAAAGATGCCCTGTGTGAACTTAGCCAAAGTCTTCGTAAATCTCCACCAAAGAGACAAATTCGTCACGCAGCCTATGTCAGTTTTCTAACAGAAAACTGCTTGAAATGCTGGAAAAATGTTGTGCAGCTCTTAGTTTTGCAGAAATTTAGCTACTTTTAGCATTTTGCACCAGTCCTGATCAACTCTACCATCTGTCTGAAAAGGGGTCAACATTTGGCAGTGGCATGTCCGAGCGAGCGACAAATTTATCATTATTTACACCATAAAAGGGGTCTAAATCACGACAGAATTGTACTCTATTCCTATTTCTTGCAGTTGCGCAGAGCAGTTTAAGGCGCCCTTCACACATCCATGAAAATCACGCACGTTTTTCACGGACGTGTCAAAGGTGCGGTTTGCCCTCCGTGAGCCGTGTTTATGGCACACGTGTGTTCTCAGTGTGTTATCCGTGATAACACACAAAGAATGGGAACTTTCTGCTCACCTGTCCCTGGCATTGCTGTCCGTGGTGCTGATCTTTGGTCTCCGGTCCTGCCGACTCCCCGCTGCTGCTTCTTCTGGCCCACAGTGGAGTGAATATTCAATGAGCATAATGAGCGGGGGTCGGAAGCAAGTGACAGCAGCGGCAGAGACAGCAGCGCTGGAGAAGGTGAGTATAGAATTTTTTTTTTTCTACAAACACGTGTGTTTTCTCCGGTGCGTGTCACACGGTTCACATCTATGTGGTCCATGTGCGAGCCATGTGACACCCGTGATGCCGGAGAAAAATGGACATGTCTACGTGTGGAACACACGGGCACATGTATGCTCCACACGTACACACGGTCCATAGCAAAACACGCCTGTGTGTGCAGACCTATTGATTTTAATGGGTCTACGTCTGCCCGTGTCTCCGGCACGTGAGGAAACGGATCAAACACATCCGGGGACACAGAAGTGTGAAGGAGGCCTAAAGGGAATTTAAAGGGATACCCAAGATGAGAAAAGAAAGTCTGCGTTGTTCCTATTCACAGAATACGGACCATATGGCAGATGATGTAAATATATAAATGAGGTTATATAATTCCCAAACCACACAGCAAGGGACAGTACTGGAGATAATGTCTACAGATCTACAATATGTTCTTTTTGTTTATTTTTTCCCCCAGAATAGTTCAATTCAATACAGACGTTCAGTAAAATTTAAGTTTCTTAAGGAAACCCAGACAATGATTAATGAGAACCTCTTGGGTGAACAGTTTATTAAAATGGCTGTGTCAACCTTTTCTTTTCTGGGTCATTGAGTGTAGATGTTACTTAGAGATAGACTGAATTAATGTCTTGATTTGACGTCTTCAATGTTATTTTTAACCATTTTATTTTCAGGAAAAAAATGTAAATAATGCACATATTTTTTTTCTTTTGTGAAACTGATCTAAACTCCTTGACAATTGATGTATATAATATTACTTGCCATATGTTTTTTATCTGGGGTGGATTCTATTTGGGAAAAAAACAACCCAGATGCAAACAGTTATATATTTAACTCTTCTTTATTTATTTTTTATTAATTCATTCATTTATTTATTTTATTAAGAAAATTTATAAACAGATTAGTGTCAATGTAGCCTTAATATACCAATTGTTTTATGAAAACAAAATATATAAAATCATGTTCCCAATGTTATAACTCCAGAGAACTATAATAGTCCATAGAATATACTTTATACATGGAATAAATGCTTAAAAAATGTTGTATTTTATTTTACAAAAAAATAATGTTTTCAGTAAAATTTTATATTTAATTTTGTCTCTGTGACATAAACTAAGCAGAATTCATTTTATCTCCTATAAATCGATTACCAAATAGATAAATAAATACAATTAAATAATAAAGTCGAATATCTCCAAAAGACCACCTCCTTGAGAAGATCATCTTTCTTCTAAAATGGCTGTTTTTCAATGCATGGTGGTTATTTGCCCAATTTTTATATATTGTAACATAATAAAAAAAATGCTAAATAATGCTAATAATAATGCTACTAATGATGATGATAATAATAATAATAATAATAATAATACAATTTAAAAATTTATATTTGTATATAGTACAAGTGACATTTTTAAAAATAAATATATGGACAAAGTCCTGGATTTCTTCTGGCATCTTTCATGTTTAATCAATTGATGAAACTGGCTTGGAGATTAATAATATTTGCAGACACTTGATGGTTCTTCTTGGACACCTGGAAGACAAGATAAAGATTCAGTCACTTTAGAGCCAAGATATCCACATATAAGCAATACAGACCCCAGCCTCAAAGCCCAGCCCCGCTATTTATTCAATTACACAAAAGTTGTCTGTGACCTGCTATTATCTATGGTGGGGGATTTCATGGACATCACTTCCTCATATCCATTATCCCCCGATAAATCCTCTCCCTCTGAGAATTTTATCATCGTCTCCAAAGTCCAAGATTGTCTTGTGGACAGAGAGTGTGTATGTGGGAAGAGGAGACCCCAGGACACCAGGATTACCCTGCATGTCAAACTGCCTATACAAACCACTCTGTGATGTTTTAATCTTCATGTTAACTTTGCCTGGATTTATCCATCAGCACCGGCCCCCTACAGCCAATGTTGACCAGACACCACTAGTCCTTTCTGTTTTATTACTGCTCAATTCTCGCTAGTGGGAAATTGAAGTCCTATTAACCATTAACTTCATTTTATTCCTCAAAATACAATTATCTTCTGCAAAATACTGATACCGAACCTAAAAATGCACCAAATAAATCTCAGACCTCAAATATACATTTCCTTCAAATCATTGCAGATTCGGTTCTCATGCCAATGTTATTGTTTCCAAATTGAATCTAATATAAAGAAATAATACAAATACTAGCCATAAGTGTTCATTAATATGCCTAAAAACCTTGGAGTCCAAGGGGAATGGAGGCACGTACCAGAAGTGTCATTTGCAAGTTGAATTGGACAAGAGGTTGAAAGTCAAGCCTAGCCAAAGGGCATATAGCTATGAGGGACACAGGTTCTGGGGCTGAGAGGGCTCAAAAGAACGCTGTACCACATAAGAAGACACCAGTATTATAAATCTCGCAAAGTAATTAGAAGATCTTGTTTCTGCTTTGGAGCCTTTAGCTAACACCTCATTATTAGTGATGAGTGAGCGAAACCATACTCGGGTGCTCAGTGCTCATAAGGAGCCTTTGGACTCTTAGACAGGCTCAACTCGTGTGCCGAGTATAATAGAAGTCAATGGGGAACTCAAGCATTTTTCCGAAAGATTTTCCAGTGACAAGCTTGAGTTCCCCATTGACTTCCTTTATACTCGGTGCAAAAGTCAAGCCTGTCTAAGCGTCCAAATGTTCATTATGAGTACCGAGCACCTGAGCATGGTAGTGCTCACTCATCACTACTCGTTATACATGTACCACATTTTTCAGGTTGATGTAACTATTGTAAAATCATAACTTGGTACACAAGCCTGGGCAAAACTTTAATTTGCGCTGCATGTCCCTGGATTTTATTGAAATGATATGAATAAAGAAGAATTCTTATAACATAATACGAGACTGCGCTGGATTCATATTTCTCTTGGTAGACATTTTGGTACAATTGATACAATTGTATTAATAACCCTTCTGACATAATTTCTGATCTATTTTTACAATATTAATCCTTCTGTCATAATTTCTCAATCCACATATACTAATGTAAATATTCATATCCCCAATTACATAATTAGTCATTATTCTTATATAAAAAAAGCAGATACATAAAGGCGAATAGTAAATGTTTGTGGTGCACGTAGTGGTACTTTTATGTCATGTCATATGCTACTCACTAATATGTATGTTTAAAAAAACAACTTATAGCACTCGCTGTCCCTATGCTAATTAGGCCTGTGACTAGTCATAGGGGCTTAAGTCCCTTGACTAGTTGACCCTTTTTCAACATGATCTCCACTAGCCATCGTCACCACCAACTCCTGGAAATCTCGCGCATGCGCATGGCTCACTTCTGCCATGTCAGTGTGACTTGTAAGTTGGGTGCACACTTCCTGGCTTCATTAGGCGCACTGCACATAACCGGAGATTGAGAAGGCAGCTCATGTACACGTCTTCTGAACTTCTGGTCATGTGCAGTGCACCTAATGAAGCCAGGAAGCGCACACCCAACTTCAAAGGTATAATGACGTGGCCTGAAATGAGCTGCACAAATGCACAAGATTTACAGGAACTGGGGGAGGGGCACCGGCTTGTAGAAATCATGTTCTGACACCCACGGGGGAGGGATAATACGGAAAAAGGGCCAACTAGTCTGGGGAACTAACACCCCTACTAGACACATGCATATTTAGCGAGGGCTATAAGTAGTTTTCTTAAAAACATTCATATTAGTGAATAGGTTATACAGGGCTGGTTAGAGAGGGAATTTGGCCATACAGGTATGAATGTTGCTGGGTTGAAGGGTATAGGGGACCTGACAGACTTCTTTTAAATCTATTTCTCTTTTGACAAGTATATAATAAAACTCATACACCAAGGAAATTACTTTAATATGCAAGATCACATTAAAAAAGATCTATACACCATGTGCAGAATTATTAGGCAAGTTGTATTTTAGAGGATTTTTTTTATTATTGATCAACAACTACAGTATGTTCTCAATCAACCCAAAAGACTCATAAATATCAAAGCTTAATATTTTTGGAAGATGGAGTGGGGGTTTTTTTAGATTTGGCTATCTTAGGAAGGTATCTGTTTGTGCAGGTAACTATTACTGTGCAGAATTATTAGGTAACTTAATAAAAACCAAATATATTCCCATCTCACTTGTTTATTTTCACCAGGTAAACCAACATAACTGCAGAAAATTTAGAAATAAACATTTTTGACATGCAAAAACAAAACCCAAAAAAATTAGTGACCAATATAGCCACCTTTCTTTATGGTGACACTCAACAGCCTACAATCCATAGATTCTGTCAGTTGCTTGATCTGTTTACGATCAACATTGCGTGCAGCAGCCACCACAGCCTCCCAGACACTGTTCCAAGAGGTGTACTGTTTTCCCTCCCTGTAGATCTCACATTTTACGAGGGACCACAGGTTCCATGTCATTATTTTTTCATCTTTTAGACCTTTACTGGCCAGCCACGCTGTGGAGTAGTTGGATGCATGTGATGAAGCATTGTCCTGCATGAAAATCCTGTTTTTCTTGAACGATACCGACTTCTTCCTGTACCACTGCTTGAAGAAGTTGTCTTCCAGAAACTGGCAGTAGCTCTGGGAGTTGAGCTTCAGTCCATCCTCAACCCGAAAAAGTCCCAAAAGTTCATCTTTCATGATACCAGCCCAGATCAGTACCCCACCTCCACCTTGCTGGCGTCTGAGTCGGAGTGGAGCTCTCTGCCCTTTACTGATCCAGCCTCGGGCCTATCCATCTAGCTCATCAAGAGTCACTCTCATTTCATCAGTCCACAAAAACTTTGAAAAATCAGTCTTAAGATATTTCTTGGCGTTTTATCTTATGTTTCTTGTTAAAAAGGTGGTCGTTTTTCAGCCTTCCTTACCTTGGCCATGTCCCTGAGTATGGCACACCTTGTGCTTTTTGATACTCCAGTAACGTTGCAGCTCTGAAATATGGCCAAACTGGTGGCAAATGGCATCTTGGCAGCTTCACGCTTGATTTTCCTCAATTCATGGGCAGTTATTTTGTGCCTTTTTTTGCCCAACACGCTTCTTGCGACCCTGTTGGCTATACGCCCTGGCACGCTTGATTGTTCGGTGATCACGCTTCAAAAGTTTGGCAATTTCAAGACTGTTGCATCCCTGTGCAAGACATCTCACAATTTTGGACTTTTCAGAGCCCGTCAAATCTCTCTTCTGACCCATTTTGTCAAAGGAAAGGAAGTTGCCTAACACTTACGCACACCTTATATAGGGTGTTGATGTCATTACACCACACCCCTCTTCATTACAGAGATGCGCATCACCTGATTTACTTAATTGTTAGCTGGCTCTCAAGCCTATACAGCTTGGAGTAGGACAACATGTATAAAAATTATCATGTGA